>NC_139217.1:435426776-435631089 GCF_055691185.1 Crinia signifera | reverse complement strand
TGGAGGGAGGTCCCGGGGGGGTGTTTTTTCCGCGAATCGGGGGGGGGGGTCACGGGGGAGGGTTTGCCGCGATTCGCGGGAGGGGGGGTCGCGGGGTGGTGGTTATGCCGCGAATTGCGGGAGGGGTCGTGGGGGGGTTCTTTTTGCAGCGAATCGCGGGAGGGGGGGTCGCGGGGGTGTTTTTGCTGCGAATCGCAGTAGGGGGGGTCGCGGGGGAGCGGGTGTTTTTGCCGCGAATCGCGGGAGGGGGGGCGCGGGGGGGGGGAGGTTTTGCCGCAAATCGCGGGAGGGGGGCGCTCACCTGGTGGCTGTGGAGTAGCAGTGCTGGGCAACATGGGAAGGCAGTGGGTGTCTGGCACTGTCTGTGGGCTCACTGGGCTGGTTCTCTGTCACATACCTCCCAACATGACCCTCTCCAGGAGGGACACAATGCTCTGTTTCTAGACTTCCCCTTAATGTATGATTGCCATCACCTGTTTTAAACAGGTTAATTTCTCAGAAAGGTGTTCAGCACAGATGAAGGAAATCACACATTAAGAGGAAAGTCCAGGAACAGAGCGTTATAGACACAGACAGCCACTTTGAGTGACAGATGTAGCCAAATATATAGGAGATATATAGATATATATAGATATATCTACATATAGATATATCTATATATATCTATATCTATATATATATATATACATATATATATATATATAAATATAATGTGGGGCAGGGGGTCTACCTTGGGTCAGCTATGTTGATTCATAGAATTACATAGACAGACACACACACACACACATAGGCTAGAAAGGATCCACAGAATAGTACCTTGGGTAGGTACTGGGTAGGTTGACAAAAGGGGTAGAGATAGAAAAGAAAGGTTTGTGAAGTAAGAGGTAGACCAGAAGCAGACAGACTTATATAAACCAATGGAAAGGAGAGTTTGAAGGAAAAGCAGTTGATCAACATCAGTGGGCTGAGAATAACCACCGACTTTGAAGATTCTTAATTAGTCAAGGTGATTTATGTGGAATGGAAAGGACAGAAACCAGATTGAATCCGGTAAAGAGGGGAGTGGGGAGAGAAGAATTTGGTCCGTTGGAGACAGGCTTTCTTCTCAAGGATTTTGGAGGCAAAGGTGGTGAGAGATATTGAGTTATTTTTGGACAGATAGGGTTAAATGAGCATTTTTTAAGGATGGATAAGAAAAGGGAGTGTTTGAGGGAGGGGACGGTGCAGAATGAGAGGGACAGGTCGAAGTCATTGAGAAGGTGTGAGCAGTCTTCAGGAGAGAGTGATTGAAATAGGTTGGAGAACATGAAGAGGTGAGATGACTAGAGGAGGACATGGATGTAATCTCCAGTGGTGAGGGAGAAGGAGTTTAAGGTGGGAGGGGAGTAGTAGAAGGAGGTCATCTGGATGAAATGTCCCTACAGGCAGTGCAAATCTTAAAAATGAACTAAGTGGAGATGCCCACAATAAAGATTGAGGATGGTAGGGGAGTATTTGGTACGAGAAGGAGAGAGAGAGAGTAGAAGGTGAAGGGGATTAGGGTATATTACAGATTTAAAATAGCATGTCTATTAGCACAACCAAATAAATAAAGATAATTAATTTGTACAGGAAACAACATTGGAGTGGAATTTCTTATGGTAGTGTTCAGTAGTATGTGAGTATTTCTGAAAGAATCATGAATGCTTTGAGTGCAGGACAGTGGTGGGTTTTAGACCAACAGAGACTTTAGGTTTAGGGTAAAAGCCTAGGCAATGTAGTCAATGGCGAAGTTGAGGGTGGGGTTGTTGAGAGAGACTGCATGTGTAGGGCATGAGAGCTTAGCGATAGGAGAGAATGGAGGCCAGTGTGCAAGAGAATAAGGCCTGTATAATTATGTAAAATAATTATTCCTGGTGGACCACGAAAACATGACAACTGCTGTGGTTACTGACGTGATCAAAGTTTGGATCAGGTGATACAAAAGTTTGAGAACAGGGGGTATCAAAAAGGTTTACTTGAGGAAACTAAGAAACAGTTTCTGAGAATGAATCGCAGTGATCTACTTACTCCCAAGCCCAGGGCTGATGAAAACAAAATCCCGTTGGTCTGCAAATACTCTACTTCAAATCCTGTGTTTCAACGGGCCACCAAGGCCTTATGGCCTATTGTAAGTACTGATAGAGACCTCCCAGGATTCAAAAATATGAGACCCATTGTGGCATTTTCTAGTGGTAGCAATCTCAGGGATCGATTAGCGCGCACGGACATCACCGGTATGGGCAAAAAAAGATGCCCTAATACCTACTTTAAAGCACCGGGGTGCTACAAATGTAGCGACTGTGCCACTTGTAAATTACTGATTTCCTGTAAAAATTTCAAACATCCACACAATGACAAGAATTATGACATCAGATTTGTGTTGGGATGCAATTCTACTCACGTGGTCTACATAATAATATGTCCTTGTGGACTATATTATGTAGGCCAAACCACATGCAAATTTAAAGAACGCATGGGGGGTCATAGATCTTCTATCAGTCTAGCAATTAGGGGCCGTAATATAGACCAACCCGTGGCCCGTCATTTTAAAGCATTAAATCATCCCCTGGAATCCCTCCGCTACTTTATGATAGACCATGTTCCAGCATCATTAAGGGGAGAAGACAGGGCTAAAACTTTGCTTATTAAAGAATCACAGTGGATCATGAGATTGGGGACTACAAACCCCGGCGGTCTCAATGAAAAAATTAACTGGAACAGCCTGACTTAGTTTTAACTCAGGCTGTCCCATTGTGTATTCCAGATCATCATTGTGGTTTTTCCGTCCCTGCGGTCCATTTACACTATGGTCATGTTTATTTATGTTCATATGCATGTATTTCTGATATTCATCTGAGACTCTGGCCATTGATTACTGTGTTTGTATTTCTTGTATATTTTGTGTATTTTCATTCACTTTTTTTGTAATATATTGTATGTTATGTTGATTTGGTTGCACATTTCCTGTTCAGTAATAGCCCCATCATTTGTATACAAAGGGCGCTTGGCAACGGACCTGGCCGTAGAGAGGGTTTCCGGGAGAATGGTGGAACGCAAGCCAGAGACGGGTGGAACGCATGAACGCTCCCCGTTGGCTGACAGTGCGTACCACCGGAAGTACCAGGATGACGACTTCCGGCGGGCCGGACGCCGGCGCTGAATGCGAATGGGCGGCTGCTGTACAGGTAAAGGTATTTATTTGCGGTGTGTTTGTACTCTCGGTTGTTGCTGTTGTGCCCTGAGGAAGGGGCTTTCATCCCCGAAAGCGCTTGGTGCTATAATACAGCCGTTTTTGTTTATTCATACTGGAGTGCCTCCTTCTTTGGATATTTACTGATTGATGCGGAGTGCACCTGGAATTATTTCTACAAACGAGTGCCAACCAGCAGTGGAGTTTATATATATATATATATATATATATATATATATATATATATATATAGACTTGTAGAATGAAGCGGCACTCCAATCAATGTAGCGGTGAAAGAAAAGCTCTTTTATTAGCAACGTTTCAATACGTGTGTATTATCTTCGAGCCTGAAGATAATACACACGTATTGAAACGTTGCTAATAAAAGAGCTTTTCTTTCACCGCTACATTGATTGGAGTGCCGCTTCATTCTACAAGTCTATATTTTACCTGTTGAAGGCACACAACGCAGAAATTCGTTTCTAGGAGGAGTGCCCAGCCCCGCAGAAAGTCTATATATATATATATATATATATATATATATCTCAATCTCTGGTGTCCGGCACTCCGTGTTGCTGATGAATGATTCTTTAGGGTGCCTTCCTCTGGTGTAGGATGACTCCTGCCCAATATTATATACAGAAACGGGGCGGCACTCCAATAGATACAATAAAAAAAAAACTTTTTAGTTTTTAATGGTGCAGGTGATGGCAACGTTTCGGGGCTGCGCCCCTTTCTCAAGCCGGAAAAAACAACAAGATCTTGTTGTTTTTTCCGGCTTGAGAAAGGGGCGCAGCCCCGAAACGTTGCCATCACCTGCACCATTAAAAACTAAAAAGTTTTTTGGTTTATTGTATCTATTGGAGTGCCACCCCGTTTCTGTATATATATATATATATATATATATATATATATGCGGTACGGAAGCCTGGCACTCCTATGCCAACAGGGGATGGCTTTGGTACTTGGCCCGGGTGCCAGCCTGGGGAGTGTTAATCCCCTATGTACATGCCAATGGGAAGGAAGGCGTCACTCCAGGGCTGTGTGAAAATTACTTTAATGTAGCGTGTCTACCCCATTTTGGGAATACTCCCCTCTTCAGGACACTTGTCCTGAAGAGGGGAGTATTCCCGAAACGGGGTAGGCACGCTACATTAAAGTAATTTTCACACAGCCCCGGAGTGACGCATTCCTTCCCATTGGCATATATATATATATATGTGTGTGTGTATATATATATATATATATATATATATATATATATATACACACAAACACACACACTTTTTAAAAGATAAGGCTTATTTAACATTCAACAATGATAGCATTCTACCTAGGGAACAGCTTCACTTTGGCAATGATGGCTAAAATCAATAAATAAACCAATGTAGCCAAAAAAATTATAATAATCCTGAAGAACCTCCTTAACTAAAAAAAAAACAAACAAACAATAAAGAAAAAATAAAAACAGCAGTACGGTTTTTACTGTGGAATTACAGTTCCAGGCTGGGTGATAAACACGTAATGGAATTTCCTACTGAATTGCTGTGGGGTAATGAGTTCAGGCACAACTCCAGCCTGACGTTCAGCAACAATTGTGCAAGGAGAGGCCTTTTGTGGCTTCCATAAGGCTCTCGTTTCTGGGCTCGCTGTGTAATTGCAGCGGCTGAGTTCTCTAGAGCAGGTGCTCTGCGTTACAGTTTTGTCACGGATCTAAATTCAGCTTTAAAATGAGAAATACATCCTCGGCTTTCAGATTTTGAAATGCGTCCATTTCTTTTTTTCTTTCGTGCAACCCCCATCCAGCAACATCTCTAGCGAGAAATCCGTCCGTGTCCTAGATGTTGACTTCACAACAAGTAAAGCACAGCCGATATGACATGATGTGGAAGAATCCCGGCCTCTGAATGTCATTGGGAACAAGCCCTGCTGCAGAATTAAGGTCCCTTTGCATGTTAATGTTTACTGCTGTCTGTGTCTTGACTAGTTACCTGACACATGAGCTACTACAGTGGGGCTTGAAAGGAATTCAGGCTTCAGCAAATTTCGCATCGCTCTTCAATGTGGCCTTTGGGATTGAATAAGGGCAAATCTATTATACTGTTGCCATGGAGACCCTGGCACAACCGCTGATAAAGAGTGTCTGATGTTTGGTAAGCCCCCGTAGCATGGTACAAACCATTCGGTACGAAGAGAAAGGCAGTGCATGGAATATGAGAGTGTGTGATTATACTGCACGCATGGGTGCAGAATGAAAGCAAGAGCTGGAATAGGTTAGATGAGAGGAATATTATGAAGGGATGTCATATATCACCATGGTGAATGTGCAAATAATTTCACGCCTGCAGCAAGGTAGTGTGCCAAGCGCAAGTCATCACACAGATGTGATGAGGGCAGCAAAAATACAGGAGAATAAACAGCATGCAACTCTTCCCTTTTATAAAATAGGATACAGACGTTCATCTTTATTAAGTACTGAGCATTAGACTTAGGATAAATATACTACTACTACTACTACTACTACTACTACTACTACTACTACTACTAATAATAATAAGAAGAAGAAGAAGAAAAAGAAGAATTATTATTATTATTATTATTATATTGTTGTATATGTAGATACCATAGTGCATCAAAGGTAAAAAGAAATGAATACAATGTTTAACACAAAAACATAAATATGGATGCCTATGGCATTTATGTACTAAGCTCTGCAGAGAAATAAGTGGATGTAGATAAAGTACCATCCAACCATCTCCATTTTTTCAAACACAGCCTTTAACATTACCGTTAGGAGTTGATGGATTGGTACTTTATCACTCTCAAAGATTAAGGGCCAGATGTATCAAGCTTCAAACTGATAAAATGTAGAGTGATAATCATTAGGCCACTCTGCTCCGACTTTCATTTTTCAAACCCAGTCCACAGTGGTGCAGAAAAAAACAACTTAGTGGGTCATATGATGGGTGTGGTCAGGGGCGTGGTCATATGATACTAGGGGGAGTGGCTGGAATATTGCACGCCAAAGGCACACGGCCAAAATGTTCACAGTAATGCCTGTTACGCGTCACACACCCAATACATATGACCCATGCCATAATACCCGTTACACATTATGCCCCACACCATAATGCTCATTGCACCGCACAACTGATGCCCATTACTAATATGCCCACACAGTGCCACACATATGCCCCCAGTGCCATATATATCCCCCACAGTGCCACACATATGCCCCCAGTGCCATATATATCCCCCACAGTGCCACACATATGCTGCCAGTGCCAGATATCATATACCCCCACAGTGCCACACATATGCCCCCAGTGCCAGATATGCCCCCACAGTGCCACACATATGCCCCCAGTGCCATATATGCCCCCACAGTGCCACACATATGCCCCCAGTGCCATATATGCCCCCACGGTGCCACACATATGCCCCCAGTGCCAGATATCATACGCCCACACATATGCCCCCAGTGCCATATATGCCCCCACAGTGCCACACATATGACCCCAGTGCCAGATATGCCCCCCACAGTGCCACATGTGGCGCCACTGAATGGCTGCCTGGGTGCTGCACAGCTCGGTAATTATATGTTCCCCATGTCCATGTCCCTTATTAGAATGCGTTTTGTGCATACAGTATCTGTACGTGTGTATATCTGTACTGCCATTGTTGCCTTTTCCTTGTACTGATAACCCTTTGTATTGCAGTATGTGCATTGCTATTTTTAATGTCTGTAAAGCGCTTTGAGTCCTGTTGGAGAAAGTGCGCTATATAAATAAAACTTACTAACTTACTTACGTACATATAAATGCCCCCACAGTTCCAGAAGTAAGCAGCACAACTCACCCTCCTGCAGTGCTGGCTATGTCCGGTCCGGTCCTCTCCCCCCTCCAGTCCCCCGCCGTCACCGCTGCCTGCTTCTGCTTGCCTGGGGAGGGGAGCGCATCTAGCGGCTCTCCTGCCCCGGCTTCACTGACTGACCCAGAGCCAGCCAATCATATCTTGCGGGCTGGCTCCTGATTGGCTGCCATCCCGCGAGCTCTGATTGGCTGACAGGCGACAGCCTGAGCCCAGTCACAGTGACATAGGGAGGGGAAGGAGAGACGTGGGATACACTCCCCTCCGAAGGCAATCAGCTGTGGCGGGCAGCGTAGGCCACGCCCCCCGCCACTTACATATGCGCACATACGCATTAATCACTTCGGGGGGTATTTGTTATCACAACATGATAGTTATGAGCTGATTGGCTGGATGTTTTTGATGAATGATACATCTGGCCCTTAGTATATAGACCTATATTCTTAACGAATAATTCTATAATCAGGTTTAATGTTCCTATTCATAGAATGTTCAGTTATTTGGGTGTCAACTGTATTGTTCTCTGCTGAAGTGAATATTTTCCAAAGATAAGCCTTGATAAAGTGCGATGTTGTAATATTTCAGGGGTATTTATCAAAGTATGGGGAGAGATAAAGCACTGACCACTCTCTCCATTTTATCTCTCTCCATGCTATGATAAATACCTCACATAGGGGGTGAGATTTAATAGGATGAGAGATTCAGAAAGTGAGAGATTTGGGAAGAAATCTCCAGTTTTTTTAAAGCGGCAATCATTTACTCTGCAAAATCAACCTGGTTTTGCAGTGTAAATGATTGCCGCTTTAAAAAAACTGGAGATTTCTTACCAAATCTCTCACTTTTTGAATCTCTCATCCTATTAAATCTCACCCAGGGGGTTTATATATACTAAGATGGAAGTTCTATTTAAGATGAGATGTTGCTATGGGTAACCAATCAGATTCTATCTATTATCTTCCAAAAGGTGCTAAATAAATGAGAAGTAGATTCTGATTGGTTGCCCATAGCAACATCCCATCTGAAATAAAATTCCCATTTTAGTAAATTGTTCTGATATTGTACATTGTCTAGTGACGGTAATGCCTGCAAACCGAATTTGCATGATTTTTATATATATAGCGAAAACTGACACTCATCATTTCTATCACTCTATCACTTTTATATATTTTACTGGAATGAGAGGATGCCATCGCAGCTATTACATCAGACTGTGACCCTTATTCTGGTTCACTCACAAAGGCAAATTCCTTCTCAAATGGACAAAACCATGTGCACTGCAGGTGGGGCAGATGTAACATGTGCAGATAGAATTAGATTTCGGTGAGTTATTTTGTTTCTGTGCAGGGAAAATACTGACTGCTTTATTTTTACACTGCAATATAGATCTCACTTTGAAGTAAAACCCCACTCAAATCTAATTCTCTCTGCACAACTAACATCTGCCACACCTGCAGTGCACACGGTTTTGTCCATTAGTGAAGGAATTTGCCTTTACGAGTAAACCAGAATAAGGGCCTGTAAGGTGCAAGGTAATTCAAATTAATTTTGCTTTTATTTCGTTTCACCGCCGACCATAACATTTCTCTTTGCACAATTTCTGCACTCTTAATTTGTCGATTTAGAAATGACTCCATTATGCTAATGGCAAGAATTGCTTTAAAAACATAACTGTATTTGCAGGCGGCCGGTTTATATTTGAACTGATTTTGTTTTTGCACTTTTGGGAAATTAATGCAAAGTCAAGCTGAGGCACATGTAAAAGTGCTGAGGGATACACCAGCATTTCATCACTGCACGCTTTCAAAAAGGGGATATCATCTTTTATCACTATTGTGTACCGTGCAGCTCCAGATGGAGGATAAAACATGCATGAGTTGCCTGCAGCTCTGAAAATAATTATACTCATTTGCCAGAACTGTAGAAAGTGCATCCAACCAAGTCACCACCTATCACTGTGACACTCCCTTTGCATACTGATGAACTGGGGAGTCAGAGACAATGGAATTGTTATCAATAATAGCAGAGGGGGCTGAGTGTCATTAATGGTGCAGGATTAATGGCACCATCATTTTACATTACGTTGGATCTCACTTACGCCGCATGCCCCTGATTATAAAACGTGCAAAACTATGTTTATAAATAGAATTTTTGTTTCTGGATTAGAGTGTTGCAGCCTCTGTTTTTTTCTTTTGCATGATTGTAATTATTTATATTATTTGTTTCCAGCCAACATGACACAAAGACCAGGTGCTGTATGTACTGTACCAAAAGATCTGAGGATTTGTGGTTACGGTGAATGTGTTAGATCACTTCTGAAGGCAGCATATGAATATAACAAGGTAAGGCGCTAAAGCCTTGTTACTACAGCACAGTAATTGACAAATGAGTCGAGGATAAGCACTATTATCCGACTGAATTATGTTATAGCTAAACCCTTCGCCAATGACACAAGCATTGGCTTACACAGACACTGGGATTTGTTACTTAGTCCTAAATGGAGGAAAATGGAACATTTGCTGTGTATATGTCATAGGAAATCATTTTGTAGCATTACCCTTTAGTGCATTACCTAGCAGAGGAGAGCTACATACATAGATATTGTCTCCGGACAAGAACCAATTTATGGGCCTAATTCATGTTTGGAAGTAAAGCAAAAAAAAAGCAAGAAACTGGTCAAAACCATGAGGGACTGATGCAACGTGCAAAGAGAGTTAACGCCCATACACACTAGAAGATTATCTTTTTAATCTGGCTGGTTGGATTGAAAATCTGGAAATTTCTTGGAACAAATACAATGAACCGTTTGCTCCCAACGCTGGAAAATGGACAAAAGCAGTCATCTGCATAAAGGCCCACACACACTAGAAGATATTGGCATTAATCTAGTTCAGAAAGGGGCTTCTGAACGATACTGATGGCAACATCTTCTAGTGTGTATGCCTAATATCTTATCAATGCACATCTTCCGGACAAGCAGGTCAATCTGCCAATATTGCTCATGCCGTTTGCACCCATAGTTCAGTGTGGATGCACAATATCTTTCATGATCAGCTCAAGGGAAATTGTTCACCAATCTCTTTAGTCTTTCATATCTTCTAGTGTGTAGGGGCCTTGAATTGACTGATTTGTCTGTAGGACCAATATGTGTCTGTTTCCATGTTTAGGAGTAAATGGTCAATTGTCATTTGCTCCCAAAAATTTCCAGATTTTCATTCCAACCAGCCAGATTGGAAAGATAATCTTCTAGTGTGTATGGGCCTTTAGATTTGGCTGAGCTATATTTTTTCTGTGCAGGTTAAATACTGGCTGCTTTTGTATATAGCCCACAAATACTTAAACCCCTTACACACTTAACATTGCCGATATTGGCAGCAGGGTGCCGGCATACACACTTGCTGATGCCAGGCGTGAGGAGGGGCGACGGCGGGGGGATAGACGGCATGACCGCCATTAATGAGTACTCCCTCGTGTTTGGGAGAAGGAGGGGGTCTGTAACGATGCATAGGAGTGCGCATTGTTAACGATATGGAGTATACACACTAGGCAATATTGTTCGCAAAGCCCTTTCTGTGTGTATGGGGCTTTGTTTTTACTTGTGTGTGTGTGTGTGCGCAGTAGCGCACGCAGGGGGGGTTTTTGAGTACCCAGAACCCCCCCCAGGAGTCTAAGGACCCCAGGCTGAAAGCTGAGGGTCCTCTCTTTCCATGAGTACAAGAATTTTAAAAATCGGCCCTTGGGAACCGGAGATATCTGACTTCAAAACAGTGGTCCCCATCCAAGCCTGTTAATTGCTCTTCCCAGTCAGATATTTCAGGTTCTGTCTGACTTAGAGTTTTTCTGAGGGTATATTCCAAAAGCTGGGACTCCCCCCTTTGAAGGGCTTTAGCAGCTTGTCTCTACTTTTCCCAGAACCAGAGATATCAGCCTTCCAGCAGCTGGTTACTTCTCCAGCTCCACACACCTGGTACGTAGTTTTATATTCTCATTGGCAGATTGCTCTGCCTCCTGAAATCTGATCCCCTAGTCCTCAGTACCATTTGGTAGGTGGGATTCTCTAGTTTTTTCTAAGAAATCTATTTACGGGAACTGGAGATATCTGCAGTCAAACAAGCTGTCCTCCCACCAGAAAATTATGAATAATAAGCCCACTCCACTATACACCCCTCCTCTGCATATTAAACATCCTCTACCACTCTGGAAGTTATGTATCAGGACCCCTTCATTCAGCCCAATGCCCCCTTCTCCCACCCCTTCTCCCACCATCTGTGCAGTAAAGGGGTAATTAGTGGAAATTACTGATCCAGGCCCTACATGCTGAGCGGTTGATATAATACCCCCTACCACCCGCCGGACATCAAAGCTTCCCCCACCCCTACCACTGGAGGATCGGTAGGGGCCCCAATACATTGCTATGCCCAGGGGTCTACTGCTGTTGACGCCCGTGTATGTATATATATATATATATATATATATATATATATATGCATGTATATGTATGTGTATATATATATATATATTTTTTTTTTTTTTATATATATATATTTTTATTATTATTATTATTATTTATATACATTTGGTCTATCTATAATACTTTAACTGACCCGGCATATACTGAATCACTTAAGTGTCTATCTCCGTGCTTTGCTCCGCCCCTCTGGAAACCCCCTTCAGAAAATCCTGCGTTTGCCCCTGGTGTGTGCGTGTGGTGGGGTGAGTGGTTAGGGTTACGCTGCAGAAGGGTATGGTTAGGGTTGGAGTGCAGGAGGGGTAGCATAGTGGTAGGGATAGGGTCAGGGTTAAAATTCTGACCAGGGTCTGTCAACATTTTGAGCAACGAGATTCCACTGCCAGTATTCCAATGCCATTCCAATTTTTTGGGTTCCTGTCGCTTGAAGCAATCTAGTAGAAATGATTTGATCTGTGCTTTGAGGAAGCAATAAAGCACCCAGAAGGATCTTTCTTTGTATAAGAGCTGGCATCTCACTGAAGGTATTAATTATGGAAACTGAAAATGATTAAGAACATTGTGAATGCAAATGACACTGTATATGTGGCCCCCTGCAGACAGAGAAGCATAGATATAGAATCAAGATCCACTGCGCTCAGTGAGTAAGATGCTCCTTTGAAACGTCCTGCATTTCATTTTGCTAATTAATTGGAGTCATTGGCTCAGTAGGTCTCTTTGTGTTAAATCTATCAATACAACTTTTTTGTTGGAGTGAAATGCAGAACTAATGAGGTGTGAGTTGGGAATATCAGTTCACCTGTCTGTCACTGTCACATGATTCCCCCGCTTGGCAAGAGAGGAGTAAATATCAGTATCAGGGTTCAAAGCATGAAAACTGTAGTTGCAATAGAATATTATACATGTACTAATTGTTTAGTGACTATCCCTGTGACTGAGCTTCCGCCAATTAATCAGAGACTCCAAAGTCACCGTAAAGTGCATACACACATTACAATTTTTTTGACCAATTTGGTTGACAGACATTTCCATTGAACCCAGTGTCCTGGACAAAAGATGTTGACAAAAGATATTGACAACAGACGAAAGACGAAAGATCTAGCTACAGTTTATAGGCTCTTTTTGAAAGATCTCCATATTGAGCTGCATGCACAGTTGACAAACAATCTTGATGAACAACTGGCGTGTATGCGCATCATCATTCGTCGTTTGTTTCGTCAACATCTTTCGTCCAGGACACTGGATTCAATGGAAATGTCCTTGAACCAAATTGGTTAAAAAAAAATGTACAGTGTGTATGCACCTTTAGACTCAAACAGTGTTTTTTCTTTCTTTCCATTGTCTAAGGTTATTAATGCCGCTTTTACAACAAAACCCCAGGTATTTGGAACAAGGTTCCAATCCAGGTCAGACCCAGGATTCACCCCTTTTACACTGCAGTGGCGATGAGGGATTTTCCCAGGTTGGCACCTTTCACACTACACGCTGCATCTTTAACATCATGTTGACCTTTACCTGCTTCTATCAATTTATACATCAACCCTGGTTAAGTTTATCTGCTTTGCGGACTATACTCCATCGCATGCCATTGTCACTTACCATTGTAGTGTCAGTCATTAGAGGACTCAATAAGAGTAGCCAATAAGACCAGCACTTGAGACGTGAAAGTAAGGAGAGGGTGGGTGCAGAAAACCTGGAAGGAAGAAAGAACTGCAAGGAAGTAAAAACATGTTCCTAGTTAGCGCCTTTGATTGTTGGTCACTGGTATGTATCAAGGCATTTACTGCTGTATTGTCAGTAAGTGCTCTGAATATAACCATTGTTGGACTGGCCTATAGGGTAACAGGGGAAACCCCCAGTGAGCCCCACTGCCTGAGGGATCAGGTATCAGACTGTACATTTAAATTATACATATGTTATATTATACTGCACAGGACTATGTTGCATTGTTGTTATTAATCTGGTACGTATTATGCATACATACAACCTGATCCTTCAAAAAACACATACAATCTGCTTACAATCGCAATGAAAGCCAATGGATCAGAAGTGCAGCATGTCTGATCTGATGGGCGACCTCTTAACCCGCATGACCGCGTACCGTAAAGACATTGTGCGCGATGTGCACTTGATCCGTCAAGATTGTGTGGTTGGGCCCAATATCGATCCGGTGTATGGAGGCCTTTACACTCTCTAATGTTTAGCCAAGCCTCTGTGGTGGTAGGACACACCCCCTCTCTGAAGACTGGCCACACCCATACACATGGGCCCCTACCACTACATACTCTCAGTGGGCCTGTTATGCCCCAGTATGACACAATATAAAGGAAGGAACCACGCTCAAAGCCAATAACTAAATCCAAGAAACAAATTCAAGAAATAAGTTGTAAATGTGGTTTGAAAAAGAGTTGTGATAGAGGCCCATATTATTCTGCCTCTTTTTGAAAAGAAGCCTCACGTTATTATTCTGTTCTATTCAGGGACCCCAATGCTTTCACTATTTTATATATTACCACGACCAGCCTGTTCCCAGATACTTCAATCTGTAACCGCTGTCAGTGACATTTGACAAATCAGCACTCACTTAAGTCTGAGTGACATGGATCTGATACAAAGTTAATCAAAACAACCTCGTTGTCTAGCACTGATTGCACTTCCACAGCATCAGTTCCCATTCATGAAATACATTGAAAACTTCGTAGCATGTACATGCCAATCACAAACTATAGGTGCCCATACTCTGATGCGATTTGGGCAATTTTCATCTGATTCATCTGATATTCTAAAATAACCGAATTAAATCACATATGTTTCAGCTTCGATTCCGATCCAATGTGCATTCCCGTGTGCATTGGATCAAAGCCAAAGATCGCCGTGGATGCAATCAAGATTTATCGTATGCATCGTATGTATCGTATGCGATCCTGCCATCCATCAAGCTCCGGGGCGGTTCAAGGGAGATAGTATGGGACGTCTCACCATGGACAAGTCACATAGTTGGTGGGGGCCTTTAGGATCCAATTAACAATCAACAATCTTTTTAAAAGAAAGTTTAATTTAAGAAAGTTTAATCTCAATGCATCAACAGATATCTGAAAAATATTGAATGAAAAAAATGGCGCACAGATTTATGCAGAGTTCCTATGAAATAAAATTGAAGAAAGAGTTCAAACAGATCCCCTACACCAGATACCATGTGAGCTTCCATGAGGCGATCAACAGAAATTAGTTGAAGCGATCCAACATGTTCCTTCTTAGAATGAATTCCGGATGTCAACGCACTATATTCTGAAACTGGGCTGTGACAGTCTCCCTGTCATTTCCATGCTTTTCTTTGCCAATGTAAATGTACCCACTCTACTACACAAACTTCTTTGAAGATGCAAGCAATCTCTGATCCATCCTTGGTGTATGGGAGGGGTTTTATAGGCGTCACCTAACTCAATGCACAGAAACGCTGGATGTTATCAATAGGGAGATATTGGTATTTTTCCTGCCAGATGCCTCAAACACACAATTTTAGGATCTGAGAACCCTCAGATCTTCAATCACAATCTTTTACAACCATTCATAACTGGCAATCTGATTCCTGTATCTTTGTAAAGACTTCCTGGTTATCTGCTCTGCACGGGCCATAAACTGTTATCTTGTGCTCAAGGCATTTCCTGGGATCTTCTTTGCTAAAATCAAATATCATAACTTTCTATAGACAAACAGTAAACATATAAATAAGATGCACATATGAGACATCACAGAAAATGATAGGAAAGCTAATAATTTGTTATTGATTTCATACATAATCACAACATTTAGTCTCTGTTCACCTATTGCCTCTATTCCCTTTCTTATATTCTGACATCACAGCAATGGCCCAGTCACAGGCGTAATCACAGGAATATTAGGGTACAGAATGGGACATCGGGATTGTTTAGGAAACATTGATACATTGAGGTTGCTGACTGTCGGTTTTGCGATCAGTGCTGATAGGTTAATCATACCTCCCAACTGTCCCGCTTTTGGCTGGAACGTCTCAGCTTTTTGGGACATTCCCGAGTCCCACCTGGAGCCAGCAGTGTCCCACGGCGGGGGGGGGAGGAGTGGGAATCCCCCCCTATCATCCGTGAATAGACTCTGTTAGCGTCTATTCCTGCAGCTGGAGGGCATGCCCCCACAGCGGTGAAAATGGGACATGGCCTCGCAGCATCGTCGCAACTGCAGGCCATGCCCCATTACGCTAGGCCACGCCCCAAAGAAAAACTGTCCCTCAGAGCTACAATCAAATGTTGAGAGGTATGGGTTAATACTTTTCCATTATTGGTGGCTTTGGGCCTTATTCTAGTTCACTCTTTCTGACAAAACCATGTGCACTGCAGGTGGGGCAGATGTAAAATGTGCAGAGAGAATAAAGGCCCCCTTACACTTGTTCAACTTATTGATCAACAAATTGAACCTGATTGACTCGAGATTTATCCTATGTGCAGGAGGATCAATCTCTTCCAATCTCTTGGTTATACCCAATGGCACAGGATTGTGGATTGTGTCCTACACATCAGGCACATAAGATTCTGTCAGACAGGCGCATCAGATCTAGTCAGATAAATTGACTCAATCCACCTGAATTGGATCAAATCTCACAAAATCTCACAAGTGTAAGGGGCCCTTTAGATTTGTGTGAGTTATTTTGTTTCTGTGCAGGGAAAATACTGACTGCTTTATTTTTACACTGCAATATAGATCTCACTTTGAAGTAAAACCCCACCCAAATCTAGCTCTCTCTGTACAAGTAAAATTTGCCCCACCTGCAGTGCAGATGGTTTTGTCCATCTAAGAAGGATTTTGTCAGAACGAGTGAACTAGAATAAGGCCCTTTGTGCCTAAATGTATGTTAGTTTCTTACTGTAATCTGGAATACAGTAGTGCCCTCCTTTTAAACATTAATTTACATACCAGGGGGGAGATTCTCTAAGCTAAAAATGCGGTAAAAACCCCGTTATCTGGGTTTTTACCGCATTTTGGGATGCTGTAAGCATCCTCCGCCGGGTTACCGCGGTGGGGGGCATCGCCAGAAAAATCTGGCGATGCCCTATAGAAGCCAATGGGCTTCTACCGCAATCCTCCGCCGCCCTGCGCCGACCCCCCGCCGCCCCGCATTGCCCCCTCCCCCCTCACCTGTGTCCGGGCAGCACAGCGCAGTGCTGCCCGGACCTGTGACCTCCTCCCTGCACTGATCCTCTTCCGGGTGCAGGGAGGAGGAGAGCCCGGCGCAGCAGCAGCGCCGGGTGTGGGAGGGAGGGGAGAGCCGCCGGGACCTGCTGGGACCCGGCGACTCTCACCGCAAAGGACAGCTCTTAACGCAAGAGCTGTCCTTTGCCTTAATTATCGCATATGTTACAGCATATGCGATAATTAAATATGCGATGGGCGGCGAAGGGGGGCGGAGATTCTTAGAGAATCTCCCCCTTTGAGAGCTCTTTGTCTATTTGTTACATTATCCTTTATTTTATATCGCATATTCTTTATCAAGCATATCCAGAATTCAAGCCCATGGCCTTCCATATCGGTCAGACACCTTACTCATGTAGTTACTTTCCCCAATTTGAGAACTGTAAGAGTATCTTGAAATGTGTGCCTTGAATAAAGGAATATGTGACTAAAAGTGCTTAGGAACATTGGCAGGTGCTATATCCGGGGCAAACGCAGAATTTTCAGAAGGGGGTTTCCAGAGGGGCGGAGCAAAGCACGGAGATGGACACTTAGGTGACCCATTATATGCCGGGTCAGTTAAAATATTATAGATAGACCAAATGTATATAAATAATAATAATTAAAAAAAAAAAAAATATATATATATATATATATATATATATATACATACATATACATGCATATATATATATATATATATATATATATACATACACGGGCGTCAACAGCAGTGTAGACCCCTGGGCATAGCAATGTATTGGGGCCCCTACCAATCCTCCAGCGGTAGGGGTGGGGAAAGCTTTGATGTCCCGCGGGTGGTAAGGGGTATTATATCAACCGCTCAGCATGTAGGGCCTGCATCAGTAATTTCCTCTAATTACCCCTTTACTGCACAGATGGTGGGAGATGGGGTGGGAGAAGGGGGCATTGGACTGAATGAAGGGGCCCTGATACATAACTTCCAGGGTGGTAGAGGATGTTTAATATGCAGAGGAGGGGTGTATAGTGGAGTGGGCTTATTATTCATAATTTTCTGGTGGGAGGACAGCTTGCTTGACTGAAGATATCTCCAGTTCCCGGAAATAGATTTCTTAGATTTTAATGGAATTAAAAACTAGAGATTCCCACCTACCAAATGGTATTGGGGACTAGGGGATTAGACTTCAGGAGGCAGAGCAATCTGCCGAGAATATAAAACTACATACCAAGTGTGTGGAGCTGGAGCAGTAACCAGCTGCTGGATGGCTGATATCTCTGGTTCTGGGAACAGTAGAGACAAACTACTAGTGTCCATCAAAGGGGGAGAGTCCCAGCTTTTGGAATATACCCTCAGAAAAAGTAAGTCAGACAGAACCTGAAATATCTGACTGGGAAGAGCAATTAACAGGCTTGGATGGGGACCACTGTTTTGAAGTCAGAGATGTCTGGTTCCCAAGGGACGATTTTAAAAATTCTTGAACCCATGGAAAGAGGGGACCCTCAGCTTTCAGCCTAGGGCCCTTAGACTCCTGGGGGGATTTATGTGTACTCAGAAACCCCCCCTGCATGCACCACTGGGTATACAGCAGCACCACCTGCATGGCACACTTCTCACCACCCTAGTTACTGCTCCGGTGATCAATACCCTATGAGTCTTTGCGATTGATGATGAGAGCCCTGTTTTTTCCCCCCCTACCATCAATGGAAATTTGTTGATGTTAAATTGCTGTTATGCTTCGATGTCCCATTGCTATAGTTATATTATATTACACAGATGGTGTAATGGTTAGCATTACTGCCTCACAGTGCAGAGGACATGGATTCGATACACACCATGGCCCTAACTTTGCTGAGTTTTTATAGTTTCCCCGTGCTTGAGGGGGTTTACTCCGGGAGCTCTGGTTTCCTCCCACAATCCAAAAATGTACTGGTAGGTCAATTGGCTTCCAACAAAATGAACCCTAGAATGTCTGTGTGTGTGCGCATGTAAATGTGGTAGGGAATAGAGATTGTAAGCTCCACTGGGGCAGGGACTGATGTGAACGTTCAACTATACTCTGTAAAGCGCTGCGGAATATGTGTGCGCTATATAAGAAACTGGTAATAAATAAATAAATAAATATAGTTGAGTAATTACCTCTAATTGCTGCTTTGACTTGGGACTAGGAACTCAGGTACTCTTAGAAGGTCAAAAGTGACCAAAAAGAGGTGCAATAACACTAATCCTTAACACAATCAAATTTTAAAGTGATTTATTTGATTGTAATTATTATTGTTGTGCGCACCAAATAGCAAATAAACTTGAGACAAAAAGATGTGACATGATTATGTATAATATATTATTACTGTTGTGATTTTATATTTTCAATTTGGTACTGTTTTGCTTAAGAAAAGACATAAATTGTAGAAGACATTGAGCTACCTGTGTCCTGCTGGGAAATTGGCACCAATGTGGCAAACACAATCCAATAATTTACAATCTCATTCTGCTGATGCCTATAAAAATAATTGAATGGTTGTCCTGAAATTGTTTATTCTTTTTAATTAACAATGTTTTCCCAAGATAATGATTATGCGCACAAAATGGTAACTAATTAAGCTATACAAGAAATGCAATGTGGGAAATATGTGTGGACAATAGCTTGTAATGTGACTATTCGTCATTCTGCAACCAAAAATATTTTATTATGTTAAAGGCAGTGGCTCCCGCAGCATGCAGCCGCGGATAAAACCAACTCCCTCTTTCTGGAGTTCCTGCCCCGCAGCATGAAACAACGGGCAGTAATACTCACACATAGGAAATTAAAGCTGCGGGAGAGAGCCAGAGCTGCATGGTTATGCTGGGTATGCACCAAAACGATTTGGGCTCAATTCCCCCAATTTAGGCTCGTCTGACAACCAATCGCTTGTCCCCGCCGGTCGTTTGGTCGCTTTGGAGATTTAACCTGCTGCACTAAAGATTCGTCATCTACATTGGATTGGGTACAGATCATGTGCAGATTGTGTGCAGATCATGTCCTCCAATCAAATTGTGTGACCATAGTATGATTTCAGGAAATCGTTTCACGATCATCGCATGATCATGGTCGTTCTGGTGTTTACAATACATTACAGTGACAGGGGAGCAGGTGCCAAATGTGGACTTGTCAAACTGGATCCACTCTTGCTGACAGGTACTGGGGAGAGTGACAGAGAGTACTTGGGTAAAGTAACCCCAGGCCCAGAGAGGATGGAAGGCACTGAGGGATAGATGTATGAAGCAGTTATAAGGGAGAAGTGTAAAAGATGAAAAGTGGCCCATGGCAACCAATCAGCTGCTCTGTATAATTTTATATTATGCAAATAGATGTTACTTCAGTGCTGATTGGTTGCCATGGGCCACTTCTCCACTGGTTCACTTCTCCTCCCTTATCACTGCTTCATACATCTACCCCTGGGGGAGGAGAGCAGGGTGGGAGCATACAGCCAGTGGTAATATGGTGAGTAATATGGCCAGTGGTAATACGGTGAGTGGCCATAATGTGTAAGGGGCATTACTGTGGATGGCATAGTGTGTAAGGAGCATTACGGTCGGTGGCATATTGTGTAAGGGCATTTACGGTGTGTGGCATAACATCTAAGGGGCATTACGGTGGGTGGCATGTGTATGGGGAATTAAGATGGGTGGGTGGCATAATGTGTAAGGGGCATTATGGTGGGTGGCATAATGTGTAAGGGGCATTACGGTGATTGCGATAATGTGTAAGAGATATGACTGTGTGGGGAATATTGTGTAAAGGGCATTACGTTGTGTGGCATAATGGAGGTTATTTTAGTTAGCTTGCTCCTTGCGCGTTTGCACGGGGGAGAGATATTTAGCGACTGCTCATGCGCATAATCATTTATGCGAATGTGCAGCCGCTTGGTGCAAGTGGGCACGGCAAACTGCTTGTTCGCCATCCCATTCGCACCTAGCAGTGCGGGCGGTGGGCGGCAGTTACAGGTGCGCCCATGGGAACACCCAGTGTTTCATGGGTGTCCCCATGAAAACGTTGGGCATTCCTATGTAAATGCGCCTGTGACGTGGGTACGAGGGCGAGGGGAATGGGGGGGGGTGGGCAGCTGATGTCGGAGGATGTCAGATGTAAGACAACAGAGACCACGACCATCAAATGATTTCCTCCCAGGACACGTATGTGGGGGAACTCGGCGTACAAGGAGGGCAATGGCCGTTTGTGTGAATCATCAACAAAAATGTATTGTTTCGGATTGTTTGAGCAGGGGGCTTCTTGCCTAGAGTCCCAATTGGTCTAAATCCGGATCTGATACCGTATAGAAGCCTATGGGCTTCTCTCCGCAGCGCTGTGTGAGGGATCCGTCACGGTTCCCTCCCAGCATGCCCCGTGGGCGGGTCGTGACTCTACGCATGTGCAGAGGGATATCCGGGTCTCAGAACCAGAAGTCCCGAGACGGTGCGGCATTGCAAGGGACAGCTCTTATTGCAAGTGTTGTCCTTTGCATTACTAATCACATATGCTAGTGCATAAGCGATTAGTAAGCATGCAGTAGTTGGAGGAGTCAGGCGGCGGGTGTTAGTTCATGAATTGTTTTTAACATTATATCATTGTTTTATTATGAGAATTCTCATTAAATTGTATAACATATATTCTGATGAATTAATAAATGTCAGATCATTATTTTTATCAATGGTAGTGTAGATTCTTCAGTTTAACCCAAGCGCCGTACATCCATATTCCTTTAGTGATAGGAAGACTGACAGATTATTTGGTGAACTGGACAAATAGCTGAGAGGCCAGTGTGATGGGCAGAGTCTGGGGAATTAATTTACTGTAGGTTATAGTCTAGAGGGGTGTGAAATTTTAGGGTGTCATTGGGATCCAACTTTATTATTTTCAGCAAATTATTGGCATTTGGATAGCTGCCAAAGGATCAACTTAGGTATATAATTAATTGATGCTGGATCCATTCCGAAATTCTTTTGCTGGAATGGATCCGGCATCCATTATTCAATGCAGCAGCCAAATCCGCAGTCGGATTTGGCCACTGATTGATGCTCACCCAGCCGGTGCGGGGACCAGGTGAGCGTAGCGGCGGAAAGCAGGGGGAGCGGGACGGGGCCAGGTGAGCTGCTCTCACCTGGCATGGCGGCGGTGAGAACGGGAGTCAGCAGGGGGTGTGGGCGGCGGCAGACAGGGGGGTAGATTCTCTAAGCTAAAAATGCGGTAAAAACCCCGTTATCAGGGTTTTTACCGCATTTTGGGATGCTGTAAGCATCCCCCGCCGGGTTACCGCGGTGGGGGGCATCGGCAGAAAAATCTGGCGATGTCCCATAGAAGCCAATGGGCTTCTACCGCATCCCACCGCCGCCCCGCATGGACCCCCGCCGCCCCGCATCGCCCCCTCACCTGTGTCCGGGCAGCACAGAGCTGTGCTGCCCGGACTTTTGACCTCCTCCCTGCACTGATCCTCTTCCGGGTGCAGGGAGGAGGAGAGCCCGGCGCAGCAGCAGCAGCGCCGGGTGTGGGAGGGAGGGGGGAGCCGCCGGGACCTGCTGGGACCTGGCGACTCTCACCGCAAAGGACAGCTCTTAACGCAAGAGCTGTCCTTTGCTAAAATTATCGCATATGTTAGAACATATGCAATAATTATAATTGCGAAGAGAGGCGAAGGGGGGCGGAGATTCTTAGAGAATCTCCCCCAGGAGGACGGCGCTGTATAAGCTGCTGCTGCTCACCCGGCGCCATCCTTCCTGCCTCAATCCAGCATCTTTTTTACAGTATGTCAGATTGAGATTGACGGAAACACAGCCAAAAACTTTCAGTTTAGGCGGTTTTCTGTCAAAAGAAGGTGGACTAGCGGCTATTCTGTCAATCCACCTGGTTTTCAGCAGGTCAAAACATTTCTACCTGCCGGAAAAAAAGCAGATAGCATTGAATAGATCATCTAGGTCTATTCATGTCGAAAACTGCCATCTTTTCGGCAAGGCGGCAGTTTCGACATGCATTGAATATACCGCTTAAACTTTAATTCAGTTTTAATTAATCTGAAAAGGCTGATCAGCAATGACTGCACTGGCATGCGTGTCTGTGGCAGTAGTGATCCATAACGTAGGCTACCTATGATTTATACATAATTTGTCCTTCCATGTGTGTGGCCAGATGTATCTTGCCTGGATATGCGGTGTGCCGTATGCTGAAACTCATGTCTTTTGTTTTCCTCATTAACTTGGTATCAATACATTTGGTAAAAAATAAGTTTACTTAAAAACAATTGGGTAAAAACACTAATACTGTCATTTATTCAGCTACAAACAAATGATCCACACTCAATCCTTCCTTCTGGAGCTTTTTACAATGCATTGTAATGATTAACCAGTCATTTACTATTAAGCTGAAATGGCCAATTGAGTCAAACAGCTGTGGTTTATGTAATGTTTTCCCACGGTCACACTACAAGCACAAAACAATCATTTGGAATCTGGATGAGACAACTGCCTAAAATCTCTACTATTTAGAGGGATTCACCGGTGTCACTTATATGTTTAGCATCAAGTCATCCACCAGAAGCATAATCCCCAATACTGTATGTGCCGGTTATCAAGGCCAATTGGATAGACTCGGGCAAACCTATTAGCAGTGGTATATTATCGCTGGTAATAAGATACTGACCATATGCTGTATGTCAGTCCATAGAACACTATGGGTGAAATGTAATAGGGTGAGAGAATCAAAAAGTGAGAGATTTGGTAACAAATCCCCAGTTTTTTAAAGCGGAAATCATTTACACTGCGAAATCAAATTGGTTTTAGCAAAACTTCATCATCCCACCATCAGATCTCGCGAGACCCGGACTCGATATTAGTCCCCTCTACCAGGCGCCATCTTCACTCAAGCATTGGAGAGGGTAGTGGGAGGAAGGGTCTCCATGTCTCTGGTGGGATGTTGAGCGCGTGGGGTGGCGACCTGGCCCTGGTTAGTGGCGGTGTCATGTGCTTCCATAAGTTGTGGTGCTGCTGTATAAATCAAGTCCTGTGCTGCTGTGCTGCCTAGTGCTGTTGTCCTGTGCTGCCATAAGTCCATTTGTGCTGCTGTATAAGTCCAGTCCTATGGTGTTGTGCTGCCTGGTGCTGTTGTCATGTGCTGCCATAAGTCCATTGGTGCTGCTATGTCCATTTCAGTTGTACAGTCGTATAAGACTAGTCCTGTGGTGCTGCCCTATAAGTCCAGTCCATATAAATTATTTAGGTTATTAATAGTGTAGCTAAATAGTGTGTACAAATTCTGTGATTTTAGCGTTTTTTATGATATTTTTCCCAAAAAATACAGATCCAAAACAAAAAAAAACACAGAAGAGTGGTGTTTCAAAACACATCTAGATCCAAAACACAGCCGGAGATCCAGATGCAAAACACCAAAAGTGGCCTGTGCACATTATAGGCAACATAATATTAACTTTTGAGACACAGCTACAATAATGGCAGCCGGACATTCTAGTGCTAATCTAGAAAGGACGCTATAAAGGTTTGCAGCTTATGCAAAGCTAAATATTATATAGATTTTAACTGTATGTTATATTGTGATGTTATATTGGCTAATGTCATATTGTATTGTTTGGAATCTAATTCTGTACATTTTTACACTCCAAAGGTGATTTTTTTTTTTTTTTTTTACTTTTCTTTTATCCTACCTTCAATTGAGTTTTTAGATTGTGGTCTTTATTTTTTAAAGAAAGTTGCAGATAATTCTGGGCCAGACCTTCATGTAAAGACATCTTCAAATACAGCCTTTCAATGTTCCTCCTAGAGCATTGTATCTACCCCCACTGTACTATAGCTAGTACTAGCTTCCTTGCAACTTTCACTATTTAAGCCTCTCAAAAAAAGTTTTTCACAATGTATGGCTTGGAATGTGCCTGTCCTTTTTGGTTTTGCGCTAGCTCATCACATCTCAGAAGAGGAGGCTTTGTACTACAATTTTCCTTTTCTCCCTTTTAACAACAACAAGGATGTGCTATATACCTTTGGTTTCAGCCAACCCTGCTTTTCTGGTTATTTTTACTTCATATAGAGGACTGTTTAGTTAGCTTGAATTCCGTGTTCTCCAATGTTTTGTCCTGTACTGTCATTTTTTCTTGCTATGCTTGAACTGTTTCTGCTTATGCTTGTTATACGGTACTGCGGAGCCTTTATTGCATTGTATAAATAAAAGATAATAATAATGTACAATTTCCTTTTTTCATTGGCAGCTAGTGTCATATTTTTTACTTAATAAAGAAAAATATTTTTCATTGAAGGAAATGGAATATTGCACAGAACAAGGGCAGTTGGATGCAGTTGGAGCATTGAAAATCAATAGGGTACAGGTGGGGCTGCAGCACAGACCAAAATTCAAATAGAGGAACCCGGCCAAATGCCAGTGAGTCCCAGACAGTGATATTTGGCAGTGTTTGGGGTGGCAGCCAGTGTGGCTCCCCTATTTGGATTTTGGACCCACCACTGCACAGGGTCCAAGCAAACCTGAATGTTTACTGCTACTCTATGACATGAATACAAGATGTTGGTGTTAGGTGTGCTGCTGCTGGTTTTGTTATGAAGCTGTTTCTAAGCAACCTGGACTGGGTTTTCTGTGCAGCAAGCACACCTGCACTGAATTTCTCATTAGCTGGTTACCCTTCATAAGGGATTCTGACCAGCTGCTCCTTGCTGGTTATACTTCCTGTTCAGTTCCTCAGTGAAGGGAGCATGTGCTTCTCACTGTGTATTTCTTTGGATTCTGTTTCCAGCCTGAGTTCCTAACCGTGTGTCTGTAGTCCAGACTCCGGTCTCATGCAGCCTCTCCAGCCTGTGTCCCTGGTCCCCTGTTGTCCGCCACTGGCCCTGATGCCGGGGTTGCTGTTCGAGTCCTGCTTCTTGGTCTGGACTCCTGGTTTCCCCCAGCCCCTGTCTGAACAAGAGATAAGTGCTCTTTACCATCTTTAGCATTTTCTCTGTTGTCTCTTATGCAGTGTATATCTGTGTGAAGTTATATTGTCTCCCTTGCACACCTTCAGGTTATCATTTGCACTGCATAGGTACTGTAGTTTTCTCTTATTAATATCTTCTTGCATTGTTGCATCTTTGGGTCAAGCTCTAAAAGTATTGTGCATATGTTTAACACCTTCATGCATTGTTGCATTAACAGTAGTTTGGTAGGAAACTGTATCACTATTTCCTACTTCACTACCTTCCTAAATAGACCTGCTTAGGGGTCACCTGCTAGTATACGTGTACGTTGGACTGCTGGAGGAGTCTCCCAGGTCAGCTGTGCCACATTTTTGTTTTGTTTCCCATATTTATGGGTTTTAGTTAGTCTTCCTCTTGCCTGCTCTGGAGGTGTTGGGCACCTTGTCTCCCTGCAAGGCCTGGTGGAAACGGAGTTGGGACGGACCTAATTTGCCCCTTCAAACATGGCTATTATAGGTGAAGTCTTAGCTCTGCAGGTGCCTATAATCTCTGGAGGGATTAACAGAGTCAGGGTTGGGATTGTGGCCTGTTCTTACTGGTAACCTTGCTAGGGGTCCTCCCAGAGTCGTAACAGTTGGCCAGCATACAAACAGACTATAACAAGATGGGTCAGGTCCACCATTCAACAAGTTTATTTTGGTTCCTGTCATCTAGCGACAGAAATGTTGCTCATTCAACCAGGTCAGTCAGTGCTTCCTAGACAGTGTGGCATGGGGCCTCTGTAGAGCAGTTGTGTAGGGCAGACAGTTGGTCATCTGATCATATTCATTAAGTTTTGCCATTATCACATTTTCACACCCAATTATTCTAGGATTGTGCATAAAGCTTTGTGCTCAGTTATGTCTGAGTGTAACGGAAGCTATGGAACATCCCAATGTTACCAGTGCCCTGCAGATTTGGATTCTGGAGATCTTTTTTGATATTTGCCGTGAAGTATGTATCTCCAACTCCATCTATCGGTAATTGCATTCTCACTCTTACTGCATGCATCCTATGGTTTTCATTTATTTTTCTTGAATTTTCTTCTTTAACCCAAGTGGAGAAGTGGAGCATCAGCCTTCAAAGAAAAGCAGAACCAGATGAGAGCTGTCCTGGGTACTTGCGTATTATCACAGCGCCCAGTTTTGTTACGTACATAACTTAGTGAAAACGCATTACATAGTACCATGCGATGCGATGCAATGCGATTTTACCCTTCCTTTTTTTTGGTGAGATGGCAGCATCATCAATGAGCCTATTCATGCTCCCTCAGACTGAGGAGGATGCTGTTCATTTTTTCCAGGAGCATCACCTGCTGCCAGTGATGATGACTTCCACGAATGGGCACCCCATGCACTTGTCCATCAAGAAGTGTATGTGGAGGTGCCACATAAAAGCATGCCGACAAAAGGTGAGCCTGAGATCGGCCCATTTCTTCCCGGGGTGCCGCTTGTCAATCCTGACTCTTGTGAGGTTTATTTATTCCTGGGCAGAGGAGCTGACCTCAATAGAGTATTGCCAGTGTGAGCTGAAGATGTCCAATAAGACTGTGGTGCTGTACAACGCATGGATGTGGGAGGACTGTACCATGGACTTAATGGCACAGCCGCAGTGCCGTATTAGTGGACTGGGACAGATCGTTGAGGTAGATGAAAGTCTCTTTGTGAAAAGACAAAGTAATGTTTGGCGCGTTTTACAGCAGCAATGGGTGTTTGGAGGCATCGCATGTGAAAGTGGCCAGTGCTTCATCACCGCTGTCCCAAGTAGGGACGCCAGCACTCTTATGGCTGCTATTAACAGTTTTATCGAGCCCGGAACCACCATTTAGAGTGGGCATTTTTGGTTGGCATATAGCACGGAGGAGTTGGAGCGGGCAGGATACCATCATGCCCGTGTAAACCATAAATATAATTTCGTTGACCCCGAAAGTGGTGTGCACACACAAACAATAGAACGTCTTTGGGGGTCCGCAAAATGGCGGAACAGCACGCCATCATTTAGACTCTTATTTACAAGAGTTTATATGGCGCAAATGTTTGGCGGCAGAGAAGCCATTTGAAAGAATGTTACATGGCCTGACGCTGCTGCCAAAGGCAAATTGACTGTTCTTTTACTCTTGTTATTTTACTCCTATTGTTCTTGTTCTTATTGACTGATATCATTGTCATTTATCTTTTAGATTATTGTCATTATCGATTGTTATTATTGATCATTAATTCTTTACTAAATTAGACCAGTTAATCGTTAACACACGTTGTCATTACTGTGTCAGATGAATGATTTCGCTGGTGTGAATGTGTCCAGAACCCACCCCCATTATCCACATCATCCCGAAGCAAGGCGAGCGCAGCAAGCCCCGCGAGGGGCAGTGGAACGCGTCTTCCGACCTTTTCATACCCCCACTATCCACGTCGGCGTAGAGTTGATTTTATCTAGTGTGGCGAGCCGAGGCGGATTACATTACATGTATTCCGCGTCCGCTCGCCACGCTTCGGGCTCAGGGGCTCGCTGTGCTCGCCACACTTTATAAGATCAATTCCACGCCGACGTGGATAGTGGGGGTATGAAAAGGTCGGAGGACGCATTCCGCCGCCGCTCGCCACGCTTCGGAGTGGCATAGATAATGGGGATGACACTCAAATATGGCATAGGTGATTAAAATTACAAGCACCCATCACATCACATTGTAAGCACCCATCACTGTGCTTGTACAATGAAATATCGTATCGCATTGCATCACATTTGGTGCACTCAGTGTACTCTGATGGGATAAGATTAGATACAATATTTCATTGTATAAGTAGTCTACTCTGATGGGATAAGATTAGATACGATATTTCATTGTATAAGTAGTCCTCTACACTTTCTATGGTCATCGCATCACATGCTACTATAACACGGCATGTGAGGCGATGCGATTTCACTATGGAGAATAACCCAGTACGCAAAATGCGTGAACCACACAGGTGCTGCCATACCTGAAGTTGCCTCTTTAGAGCTATGAGCCCAGAGATAGGCATCTTCAGTGCCTCTAGGTCTAGGACTTATGCCTCTGCCCTGTACTACAAATAAGGGAACATTAAAAGGCACGTTATGGTTTCCTGAATCGTCTAAAAATACTCTGCCTATGTCTGGTGCACACATATGGTCATTTTTGGTAATTTTGATTTTTTTAAGCAAGTTGAATAATGATGCAATTACAATTCCTTATCCATTTAAGGGGCATAATTCACCCCGGAAAGCCATTGTTCTAACACCCTGGAAAAACATTATCCTTACACCCCAAAAAGTCATTGTTCTAACATCCCATGTAGTCATTGTCATAACATACCAGAAATACATTTTCCTAACACCCCGAGAAGCCATTGTCCCAACACCCAGGAAAGCCATTGTCCTAACACCCTGAGGAGCCATTGTCCTAACACCCCGGAAAGCTATTGTACTGACACTCCAGAATGTTGTTGTACTAATACCCCGGAAAGCAGTTGTACTCTCACCCTGAAAAGCCCTTGTCCTAGCACCTTGAAAAGCCATTGTCCTAACACCCGGAAAGCCATTGTCCTAGCACCTCAGAAACCCATGTTCCTAATACCTCGGAAAGCCATTGTCCTAACACCTCGGAAAGCCATTGTCCTAACACCCTGGAAAGCCATTGTACTATCATCCCAGAAAGCCATTATCCTAACACCCTGGAAAGCCATTGTCTTAACACCCTGGAAAGCCATTGTACTAAAACCCCGGAAAGCAATTGTCCTAACACCTCGGAAAGCCATTGTCCTAACACCCTGGAAAGCCATTGTACTAACATCCCAGAAAGCCATTATCCTAACACCCTGGAAAGCCATTGTACTAAAACCCCGGAAAGCAATTGTCCTAACACCTCGGAAAGCCATTGTCCTAACACCCTGGAAAGCCATTGTACTAACATCCCAGAAAGCCATTATCCTAACACCCTGGAAAGCCATTGTCTTAACACCCTGGAAAGCCATTGTACTAAAACCCCAGAAAGCCATTATCCTAACACCATGGAAAGCCATTGTACTAAAACCCCGGAAAGCCATTGTACTAAAACCCCGGAAAGCCATTGTCCTAACACCCCGGAAAGCCATTTTTCGAATACCCCGAAAAGCCATTGTTCTAACACCCTGGAAAGCCCTTGTCCTAGCACCCTGGAAAGCCATTGTCCTAGCACCCTGGAAAGCCATTGTCCTAACACCCTGGAAAGCCATTGTACTAACACCCCAGAAAGCCATTGTCCTAAAACCCTGGAAAGCCATTTTCCTAATACCCCGGAAAGGCATTGTCCTAACACCCCAGAAAGCCATTGTTCTAACACTCTGGAAAGCCATTGTACTAAAACCCCAGAAAGCCATTGTCCTAACACCCCAGAAAGCCATTGTCATAACACCCTGAAAAGCCATTGTACTAAGACTCCGGAAAGCCATTGTCCTAACACCCCGGAATGCCATTTTCCTAATACCCCGGAAAATCATTGTCCTAACACCTCGGGAGAGAGAGGGCAGGCTGCCACTGCAGTTGTCTCTCTCTCCAGCTCAGCACACGGCATTTAGCAGCATGTACTGAGCTGAGGAGAGAGGCTGTGCTGCGGCAACAGACTGTTCTCTCTCTCTCCACTGCCTGGATCCCTGCAACGGAGGAGCAGCCCCCCCCCCCCCCCCCCCTCCCTCAACGCCACCATGGGCATGTGCAGATCTCTGGAAAAATGGCGCAGTCGGGTTTTTTTGCGTCGATATCCACAGCGCTACTGCTGTCAATAGACTCCCGAGAGTAATTATTTTAAAAAATGGGTAGGTGTGCGGTGTGGGGCCATGTGCAACCATTATAAATACTATATTATACTGTATACTATACTAGGTTATGAATAATTATAATGATGGACTTTGGAAATCACAATCCCAGTCTCAGCTGATCAGGCTATATATTATTTGCAGGGTTTTTTGCAACAATGGGGACATTTTTTATCACAAAATATTAGTTTATTACTCACACAGACAAATGATACGATTGTATTTAAAAGCTACTTTTAATGACTATTTCTCTTAATGTGATCTCTTTTTTTCAGGAACACTGCAGGTACACATCCTCCGTCTCTCTATTACTGCCATCATTGTGCATGCATAGGAAATACTAATGTCACTGGAGCTTTAAATGAGCTCCTTAGAGATAGATATTCCTAGCACGGTTCCATATTAACTTTTTTTCCTGCCCTACAATCCAGCACACAATAGAATTCGCTATTGATATTACCCTTATTTATCATCACATTTCATGCGGGTTCTCCGTTTAGAATGCTGCTACAATACAAATAGTTTCAATAACAACGCATTATAATATTTTAATTGAAACATGTTTTTTACACCCAAGAAACGCAGTCAGATGTCACGGCATTTAATATTGTGTTACGATGGCATTTAAGGTTTTAATTTGGTCGCTGGAATAACAACACAGGTACCTGAAGGAGTTAATGTATTCTCAGAATTTATTGTTATAAGCCTAATTATTTTACTTGTCTTCATTTCATTAATGAACTGCTGGTTTTTTTACGTGCGTCTTCTTCCCTATTGGTTTTGTTTAAACCTCCTGGTGGGAGAGGAAAGATTCATTTTGCGCTGCCTTAATGAAACTGTATGCTACATTAGATGGGACCATTTGGCATGCACTGCCTGCATCACCATTATGCATAATGAGGAGTATTCTACTATTCCCAAACTAATACACTCCTTTCATATTTTCTTCCACACTACTTTAATATTTTCTCATGTACAGAGTTTTTTTTTATTATAATTATTACTATTATTTTTACTATTATTGTCATTATTATTATTATTATTATTATTATTACTAGACAGGATTATATTCAACATAAAAAGCTTGAAATATGCATGAAAAGTGTTAAATTATGCTACATTAAATAATAAAAAAAGGAATTTTGAACTTTAAAAATCAACATACAATTGGCAAGCAGTAGAATGACATTGATAATTAACAATTATTTAACATTTTGTTTGAAAACGTAAACAATCAGGTACTGTTCCAAATGTTCGATAGGAAGATTGTGTCTTCCTCCCTGCGCCGCATACTCACTGTGACCCGGCGTTTCCTCTGCCCGGCGTGATGTCACAACCATTCCGCCCACCTCATCTGCTGCAGAAGTCTCTCTCTTAGCGCAAAGTCCCAGGCCTGGGGCAGGCAAAGGTTCGGGAGCTTCATGACGTATCCGCCCCAACTGACTTTTATTAAAATGGATTGGCAGCCTAGAGCGGCGATCCCAGTGGGCATAAAGGGAGAATATAATAGTGTGCTAAATGCAGCGGGCACCGTGCCTGAAGCATGGCAAGCGCAGGGAGATGGTGCTGGTTCCAAAATACGGGAGACCCCTATGTTCTATATTTTTGGAACCAGGACCGGTCCAAGAGGTCAGGGCTGATTTATTAAATGCAGGGGAACTCCATAATTTTTTTCCCTGTATTTGAGGAACCAGGAACTCAGTGAGCCTGGGGCTGGTTATGCTCGAGAGGGGGGACTTCACGCGGTTTTTATTTTTTACTTGTACACCCTTTTTTAAACAGAACCATGCACAGATTGCGCTAGTGAGGCCATACACAGGCACAACTTGGTACCAGACTTGTGGCAGTGCACGTAGGGCCTGATTCAGACCTGTTTGCTAGGCTGCGTACGTTCTCTGCCTAGTGAGCCCCGCAGAATGCTCCCCCTGCTGAACGAATCCCTGCACTAGCAGGTGAGTGGATGATCTCGCACACACATCCACTCGCATGTGGCGGCACGGAGAAGAAAGCATTTGATGCTCGCTCCAGCAATCCTCCAGCTGACTCCTGACGTGGCGGTGAGAGCACTCGGTCTGAAGTCCTTGGACTGCAGCTAAGCGGCAGTGTCTCCCCCTGGTCCATCTATGTCGGTCTGCTGTATATGCTGTGGTCTTGTTCCAATCTTGCTGGCAAGCAGTTATTTCTTAACCCCAATGTATGTGGGCATTATAATAAGTAGAGATGAGCGGGGCCGGATCCGAGGAGTTTAATGGGTCCCACCATTTTTCCGAGTCCAAAACGTCATCATCCCATGTCGGATTCTCGCGAGACCGGATCTCTATATAAGTTCCAGCTCCGGCGCCATCTTTATTCGGCATGTGAAAGTCAGACAGCAGGGATGTGTCCGTGCTGTCTGCAGAGAGGGGAGAAGGACAAACTACAGAGGGATGAGCTATAGGGGCTGCAGGGTGTGGACAAACCATACCTGCCAACATTGGAGGAGACTGGGGCGGGACAGAACTTGGTGAATTTTGAGGGGCATGGCCTGTTGAAAAGGGGGTGTGGTCTATATGTGCGTCGCTGCTGTGAGACCACACCTCCATTTTCCACCACTGTGGGGGCATGCCCAGCAGCTCTGTAAGCTGCTGGCCAGCCCCCAGCCTCTCTGCCTGAAAGAATAGACGCTGTGCGCATGCACACAGCGTCTATTCACAGACTACAGGGGGGGACTCCCAACTGCCCCCCCCCCACCGCGGGACACCGCCGGACACGGGAGGGACACGGGAACGTACCAAAATACTGGGACGTTCCTGCGATAAGCGGGACAGTTGGGAGGTATGGACAAACTAAAGGGGGAACGAACAGGCTGTCTAATTTTATGGGGCTGCAGAAAACGAAAGGGTATGTCTACTTAGGGGGAACTAATGAGCTGCCAGGGCACAATTACTGTGATGGAATCTATACTAAGGGGGAACTACTGAATGTACAACTACTAAGGGGGCATTACTAAGGGTACTATTATGAGGCACTTTATATATACAGGATGAGTATCCCTTATCCAAAATGCTCAGGACCAGAAGAATTTTGGATAACAGATTATTCCATATTTCAGAATATTTTTATATTTCAATGATGTATCTTGAGGTATCTTGTATTTATGTTGCACAAACACATCAAACACATGGAATACACACACATATATTTTATTTGTGCACAAAACAAGGTTTCAAGACATGAAACAAAGTTTGTGTACTATCTCAGATACTGAATTTAAATACCAAGCAATCATTTTCTTGCACATATTTAGTTCCAGTTACCACAAATACAGCGCCCCCTGCTGGGAATTTTTGGCGCCCCCCTTCCTTACCCCTGTTGCCGCTTGCCGCCGCTGCTACTTGTCGCCGGTGAACGGTCCCCACGCTCCTCCTGGCTCAGCTCCTGCTATAATGAAAAAATTCCCAGATCGTTCCAGCTTTGGATCCCAGCTTCACACATCCCCACAGAGCTACTATTTGTCTGCTGATATCTGAATACCTGCGAACATTTGCATTGAGCTGAGTATCAGTTTCCTGTTTTTGTGAATTCATTTTTCCCGAGGATCTTCGGTTAAATTGGATTCTCTATTGGACCTCTGTCTCATAAAAACTCTTAAAAAGGAGACACTTCCTTCTACCACTTTATGTATCATTCATTTCAAATTGTTATACACCCCTGATGAAGTCACCATGTTGACGAAACGCATTGGGCCTGACACAAATGCTTGATCATATACTGTGAAAGAACCACACACAAAACTGTATTGGGTACTTGGGTAGTTTCACGGCGCCAGCATGGCGTGCGTCTGTGTCCAGCTGCGGGGCTGTAAACTCCATGCCAACGTGGATAGTTCGTACCCCCACTATCCACGTTGGCATGGAGTTGATTAGCGCGGCGAGCCACCGAGCCCATAGCATGGGCGAGCGCAGCAAGCCCCGCAAGGGGACAGAGACACAAAGGGACTGGCGCCGTGAAAGTACACTGGCGCCGTGAAAGTACACTGGCGCCATGAAAGTACACAAGTACCCTGTATTGTATTGAATTGTATTGAATTGTATACTTGCTTTTTACTTTGTATATATACAATATTATTCCCAAAGGGTAAACCTTTTATAAATAAAAATATTTTATTATATGTTTATTAGTCTCTTATAGCGCACTCTGAACTTTTCTTTTTCTTCATCTCTAAAAACCCTGGGTCCCGCCAAACAGGGGATCCGTCAGAGTTGCTGCTTCAGGTCAATTGGGCGCAGATTGGGGTATTCCCCTTGTTTTTATATATATATATATATATATATATATATATATATATATTACCTGGAACCCCCTTTTCAAATCCTGATTTGCCTCTGTTACCAGCTAGCCCTTGCATCACCTAAAACTTCGGGACCAGGGGCAGGGGGAGCCCCTGGTCCTGAACTTAACCAGTTAACACAATAGTTAAGACAATTTTTACATTTGTATGTAATACTTTAAACTTTTTTTCTTTTATAAGTGAGGATTTCAGAATATACCTTAAGGGGCCACCTGAGAGGGTGAATTGGATTTAATAATAAACATTAGAAGAACAATTACTATTAGTGCAACCAAATTAACATTAAATCCCTTTTGCAGGACTCGGAGCTGGAGGACTCTGTAGAGCAGAAGAGTTATTGATGGCCTGTAGTGCTCTTGTCACAATTAAGCTTAAGCCTTCTCTTGGATTAGGGGGAGCCCAACATTAGCTAATGTATGCATGGGATGCATGTGTGACTGGAGCGTTGCCCTTTAATCAAATGGAAATTCATATAAATATTGTTTTCCGCATTAATTTTCTTTAAAAGAGCTTATCCAGTTGCTAACCTTGTACAATATTCCCATTGAAAGAAAAATAATTCTTATTCTCAAATTTAATTTGGAAAACTATGAACAATTAAATTATTCCAGGAAAATCTAGCATGATTGAAGAAACTGGTAGCATGGCTGATAATAAGTACTAGTTAAAAGCCTGTCAAAATGACGGCGTGTGCAATGTGCTTTCCTTTGAGCTGTGACCGTTTTTACTTTCCCTTTGAGCTGTGACAGTTTTAGCCCCCAAACTCTCCACCCCCATTTCTGCTCCTACCTCCAAACTCAGTCTTCACAGCTTCGTCTCTCCATACCATCAAGTTTGAAACAGATCAGTATCATTGCAAAAATTGCTTTCACTTTCTGTTATGACATCTTTTAGCAAACAAAGGAGTAATTTGGTCCATCGAGTGGCCTCTAGTGGTCAATGGCGGTACTTTACCTCATAGAGGTGAGGAGTCGTTAGCCTTTTATATACAGTATATAGATACACTCAATCTAATCACCCATTACAGCCATTCCCAATTTTGAACCCCTTAGGTACTTCCGATGCCTGACTCTGAGATAGGCTCTTCAAAAAACAACCTCTGCCTTGACTTTTGGACAATGATTGACATGTTACATTTACTTCAATTGTAATGTTATATTTTAATGCTTCAGTAGAATAAAAAATGTATTTAAAAAAAATGGAGACACTAATGTGGCATAATATCAACTGGGGGACTGTAAGGTGGCATAACTTGATCTGGGAATTCTGCAAGTCAAAATGGTTATTGTGGGTACTGTGTGGCATAATGTGTGCTGGCAGACCTACAATATGAAATAGTGTAAACTAGGGAACTATGATAGTTCATAAAATAGACAAGTTCACTACTTTTGGGCATTACATTTACTAGAGCACTACTATGGGTGATTACATTAATCATACCTCCCGGGGGCGGCAGTGTCCAGGTGGGGGGTGGGGGGGGGGGAGTTCCTTGTCACCCCTTATCACCCCTCATCAGCATCTATTCCCACAGCCAGAGGGGCTCGGGGCATGGCTAGAAGCTCACAGAGCCTCTGGCCATGTCCCCAAAGAGGCAAAATGGGGGCTTGGCCTCACAGGACTATGCAATATGTAGGCCCCCCTTGACAAATTTCGCAAACGGCCCACCGGTGGATTATACAAATTGTGGGAGGTATGCATTAATAACTGCTGAGGTGAGGTATCTTTCAAGCATCATTGGGACAGAGGCCCACAAAGTTCTGGTTATGCCCCTGACTGCACCAGTACTTAGGAACCCAGATGTACTGCACATACGTACCCCTTTATAGAAAAGCTATGCATTTACCCTCCTCTATGATGACAGAATGTAATTTGCATTTTTATATATATTTATACATTTTATGACAAAATTATCTTTTTTTCCATTTCTAAGTATAAGGCTCATGTTAACCCTTGAATGTCTAAATTACTAATAGTCCTGATTCAGAATTAGGATCAGCACCGGAGCTGCCACACAAACCTAATTAAGCAGTGGGGCGACGGATAAAACATAACCCGCAATTAGCGCCTCTCTCCTTTAAGACAACACCACCCCTCCTCCTGTGTAACTAGCCAATGGGAGTCTGGGGGAGAGCAGATACAGGAGGGAGGTGCTGATTGCTCTGTCTCATCTGATGCTGCTGTTATACATGGTGCTGTTCCCTGGGGAGCTTACGCGAAAACTGATGGCCCCTGATATTAAAAAAATATAAATATATGCAGGTACAGTTAGGTTTTTGTTTTATCAGGCACCCCTCTGGTTATTTTGGTTTGCACTGCAGCCCCCAAGGATGCTGATTTGGAGCAAATCAAATAAGGAGGGGGAAAAAATGAGCATATTGCACCTGAGTAAAACTATGCTGTGCTGCAGGTGGGGCAGATGTAACATGCAGAGATTTAGAAATGGGAAGGTACATGCTTTAGTTTCATTTGAAATTTCAGTGTAAACACAAATTCTCCTTGTTTGCTCCTTTATTTTTTTTTATTTGCTGCTACAGTATCCCGGAATGAGGCCCAAATATCTACAGTAAATGCAACTTACATGAATCAGTCATTAAGCAAAATGTTAATTTCATGCTTCTGGCACGCAATTAGTGCACTTTATATGCTGCAAACATATTTTCTTCTAAACTTAGTGAGCTAATGATTAGTTGAGTCCCATAGTGCAATGCTGTGGGATCAGCGATACACTATTAGGCATGATATTCATTCATAATAACTTTCCTGATAGACATACACTGTCATGGGTACAAATAACTAAATATCAGATAATTCACCTAAATACTCATTATTTGTAATTATTCTCACATGGGTAAATTAATACATCATTTACCCACGTGAGAATATTTTTATATTCACTGTTTCATGCAATATTTATATGCATTTTTCCTTACATTTATTTTTTTCTCTTGTTCTTAATGGAGGTAGGAGGCAAAAAGCAGGAATTCTAAAGAGGAATTATTATTATTATTATTATTATTATTATTATTATAATTATTATTATTACATTTTATAACTGGAAGCTTGTGGCTTCCAGTTATAAAATATGTGGGCAAACAGAAGTGAATCATGTTCCTCGCCACATAAATGAACCTAAGGATAAAATGTATTCCCAGTTTATTTAATTTAATATTTTTTTTTCTGAAACTCTCAGTAACAAACTTTTTTGCCTAGGGGTGACGTGAAAAATATTCTGATACTGTAGGGTGCCGTGATTCAAAAAGTTTGGGAACCACTGGTCTAGAGGAAGACAGACAGGCAATATGAGGTGCTGGCAAAGAGGCCTTAAGGCAAGAAATGAGCATGGCAGGGATAGCCAGGACATGAGGCGGGAGGTAGGGAGTGCGGCCTAGGTACTGGATTATGTAGATGGGTACCTCAATGGGATGCAGTCACTAGAGTAGAGGAGAGGCAATGATCATTAGCAAACTGAAAAAGTCTGAAAAGAAGTGTAGGGAACTGAGGTTGGAGATGTAGGGAGCAGTGGAGTTAGAGTAGGGGTAGGCAACATAAAGCCCGCGACCCGATCTTGCCTGGCCCGCGGCACCGCTGAGGACATGATTTGTACTCCACAGGGGGGCAGCCAGGTGGGATTTCCTCAGCGGCGCCGCATAACTTTTGCGTCTGACAGGGCCCCCTGCTGCCACAGTTCTGATCTTTATTATGGATCTGATCTGTGGCACTGCGCACCTGGCTCCCTGCTTCCCTGAGTGACAGCTGTCAACTGAGTGACAGCTGAGCCACATAGCAGGGTGCACAAAACTCAGGCAGCAACTGGGATGAAGTTACAATTGGAAAAATACCCCCTTCCCCCTCCCATCCCATAACAGAATTTTGCGTCATTCGGTGTGGCGTAATCGGAATCTGGGCTCATACCTTGTGGCATAATAGGAATTTTGGCTAATTCCATGTGACGTAATATGAATTTTGTCTCCTTCCATGTGGCATAATGTGTAACGTAATGGCTCATTATAGACATTTATTGTTTATATATTGTTGTTGTTGTTAATTTTCTTATTCTGTTTGTCTTGTAAAATGTTTAAAAAAATATTCTTGATAACAATATTACAGCTTTTTATTTTTTTTTGCGATTGGTATTGTATATAAAAGATATTTTGTGTGCCGCCCTCAAATATTTACTGGAATTGTTGAGTGGCCCCCCAGCTGAAATAATTGCCCACCCCTGAGTTAGAGAGAGCCTTGTATGTGAGGGTGAGGAGTTTGAAGAGGATTCTGTAGATTTTCTTAAAGGGGCTTGGAAGAAGAGGGAGAGGAACATAAGTCTAAAGTTGACTTGCAGAGTTGAGTACTGACTGCAGGTTGTCAGGCCTCGGGTCACTGGTGTACCCGGCTGTGGCAGCAGTGAGCCAGTGGAGGATGCTGGGTACTGGAATGCAGGTGGTTTGAGGTATGGAGGGTTCTTAGGGCATGGGAACTGCGGACGCAGCCAGGTGGGGAATTGACGTGACTCTGATAAGAGGCGCGGAGTCTAACACCACCGACGGTCTTCACCCGGGACCCCCGCAAGGGGGTTTGGACTCCGCTGCGTTCGGTGGTGAGGTCGCGACCCTCTGACCTGAGTTCCCACACCTGACTAGCCTAGCACAGGAGATGGACTGTGAGTGTCTCTGGTCGTGGAGAATCGTAACCGATGAATGGCCTGGAAACTGCTGGAATGTCGACAGTCTGGGAACTGCTTGGAAGTCGGCAGTCAGGGAACTGCTGGATTTGTATGAAGTGTTGACACCTGTGTCGACTTGGGTGTTGAAAGTGGTGATGGCCCTTTAAGGGCAATGCAAACTTGCTGGCAGTTGCTGGAAGATGACCTGGCAGGTGAAGGGTGTCCAGGGAGCTTTCAGGAATCAACAGCAGCTGTAGCAGATTACTCAGGAACACAGGTACTCAGGAACAAGGGAATCTGGAGCCTAGAACGCTGACTCCTGGTAGCACACAGGATTAAGACTAGTTGTTCAAGGCAGGGGTAATGGGCCAGAGGCCTTACCTATATCCCCCCAGCTGGTCTGTGATTGGCTGCAAGCTGCAGCAGCAATTAAGTCCAGGAAGTACCTGTGCACACCTTTGGTCACATGAGTCAGTGCACAGGTCAGAGCAACAAGGTCACAGGCAATCCACTGGAGGACAAAGTCATGTGACTGCAAGTGTCATGGCGGCGCCCATGCAGACTCCAGAGTTATGTCACACAGATCCTGCTATGGAGAATACCCAGGGACAGCGCAGGACAAGGACCTGCGTCGCAGGATGCACCAGCGTACGGGTAAGGAATGCGGTCGCAGATGCGAACGCACACCGCGGTTTCTGACACAGGTGAGCAAGCGGGTAGCATGGGAGGCCAGTAATTAAACCGTAGGATTACTAATAAGTGAATAATAAGTTTAGTCACGCTTCAGAGAGAAACGGCCTGATGTGAGCGATGTTGCAGAGCTGTAACCAACAGGATTAAGCCAGGGATTGGACATGGGGGGCAAAGGGGAGTTGGAGTCAAGAGCAGAGGTGGGTTTAGGCATGGGGTCCTAGGGGCCTTTGCAAGATACCAGTTTGGGGCTCCGCTCCAACAATCCATATCACTATAGTGCATGCACAGCCTACTGGTAAATGCTCAGTTACATGAACATCATCATTGCGTACAAATCTGAAATAGGCTCTAGGGCTTTTGGAAGTAGGCTTAATACCTGACTACCCACATACAGCGATTGAAGCCATTTTGTGTGTCTAAACATTTTTTTATCCGATTAAAGAACATCAGACTTTGGGAGTGTGGGCAGGTGATTTCGTGATGGCACATTGTAGTTGTACAATGCTCCTATGGGAACGTTTTAGATGGCCAGGATATGTTTATGGGGCCCTTTGGAACCTGCTGGGCCCTATGCGGGCACCAGTGACATCATAAAGGGGGTGTGGGCCACACCCGGGTGTTAGTGGTGTGACACCAAACAGAGCTGCACTCACACCCGCACCCAGTGGCGTAAGTTCATCCCAGGGGCCCGGAGGCAAGATGAATGCTGGTGCCCCCCCCCCCCCCCAAAACTCCCAACATATTTTTATACATATACATACACGTATGGGGCTTGGAGGGGCGCTAGCATTCATCTTGCCTGCGGACGCCCTGCGAGAGTATCCAGTGCAGCAGAAGGGAAGGGGAAAGTCGGTGGTAGCAGGCAAGAGCCGGGCGCAGTACATGAAGACGCCCGGCGAGGGGGGGGGGGGAGAGCCAGCGGGGACCAAACAAGAGCAGGGGAAAGCCAGGTGCACAAAATGTTGACGCCCGGCAAGGGGGGAGCCAGCGTGGTCCTGGCAGAAGGGGGGAGCCAGGTGCACTCTATGGATGCCTGGTGAAGGGAGAGTCCAGCGGTGACCCGGCAGGTGAGAGAGACGCTATATAAAATATGTGTCTAAACCTCGGCTCACTGGCTGCCACTGCAGCGTCTCTTACCCGGCTCCCAGGTCCTGGCTTACTGCTGCATCAGTGGCTCGCTCACCCGCGCTGGCTGTGGCCTGCCTCCCTCCTGGCTCATCGTCGCTTTTCGCTGGCTCTCACTAGCTCAGGCGGATGTCAGGCCCTTCCACGGAGCAGTGAGCAGCCAGCGACATCACAGGTGACAGGGTGGATCAGGGGAGGGGGGCGCTGCGCGGTGCCGCTTCGCGGCCACTGACTGCATACAACAAGGGGTGGGGGGCATCCCCACCAGCACCACTAAATCAAGGGCTGATCAGCGGAACATTGGGACTCGGAGGCAATGGAGCCAGTGCCCCCTTTGAGGCTGGCGCCCGGCGGCACATGACTCAATTGCCTCCGGGAGTTCCGCCACTGCCCGCACCCCCATGGCCGCGGTCCAAATGTCACGCCAGCAAATAGCAGCATATGAGAAGCACTGGTGTAGTCAACTTGCCTATATATTAAAATAGAACTATTTTACCTCTATTTCTCATTATTTTAATGGGATGCAGCAGCCATTTTTAAGGAGTTTTTGTCTTCAATTACCATGGGAACGCCCAGAGTTTTCATGTGAATGTCCATGAAATGCTGGGTGTTCCCATGGGGGCAACCAATGTCCGCTGCCCCACACCCCCCGCCCGCACTGATCCGTGCAAAAGGACCAGCAACTATACAAGTTGCCGCATCCGCTCGCACAGATGGGCTGCACATGCGCATAAGCGTATATTGCAAATTTGCAACAATGAGAACAGAGCAGAATGACCTCCAATATGTGGGCATGTGATCCCCTAAGAACTGCAATCCTGTGAGTGCCGTTCCCCTGTTCTCTCTCTCTCTCTCTAATATATATAATATATATACCTGTATACTAAGGTGAGTTAGTTCATTATGGAGAGTGTTGAGTCCCTGTATTTGTATATATATATATATATAAAGTTCCAAACCTGCCGGCACTCGAAAGAGTAAATGCAAACAACGGGCCCCGGTGCCCCAACAGCAATCATATACCACTCCAAGAAATGATTGGCACTCAGGAGGCAATTTCAGCAGAATAAAACGTAGGATTGTGCTCTGACGAAGGGGGTCAAACCCCGAAAGCTTAGCCTAATACACATCCGTTTTATTCTGCTGAAATTGCCTCCTGAGTGCCAATCATTTCTTGGAGTGGTATATATATATATATATATATATATATATATATATATATATATATATATATATATATATATATATATATATATAGTATATACTAATTATATAAATTATGTAGGCAAGATAGGCAAATACTTAGGGGAACAAAGATTATCTAGCTGCATAACATATCCATTATTTACTAAACGTGCTTGATCGTACATACTGGGTACAAGGCTACAGTGGGAGTAAATGACTATAATCAAAAAGATGATTGTATTGTTTTTCTTTAAACATATAATGGAATTTTATTAAGAGTCACCCATAAGCAAAGACATTGAAAATACATTGAAAAGCTGAGGACAGCTAAGTTCAAAACCAGTATGTATGCATTCATCACATGTATACTGTAAGTACTTTGAAAGCACGCTCAATAAGTAAATATTTTAGGATAAGCACTTTATTTTTGTGTTCAGTTTCAAGGTAATGAAACAGTAGATATTCACTAAAGAATTGCAAATTTGACATTGTATTATGAGAGCGTTCTCCAGAAGTCGAGGAAAACGATCCTTAAAATGGGGGATACCTAAGCCCAAAATTCCATAAACCATGAACAAGCGCCAGTAAACCCTTCAGTCAAAACTGTAAACAATGGAATAGGGTTCATCAATTAAAAATATACAGAAATCCTTTTTGAGTAGATTGTATTACTCTGTCAGTATCCAGGTTTTGTAAATGTGTATGCCATATCATTCTGCAAAACAATTTTTTTTAATATCAAAAATGCAATACAAAATGATAAAAACACTGCAAATCATAAAATGATCAATATTCAAATACTGTACTTGACAGTTTTTGTACTGAACATACCAATTACTGACACTGACTGAGACAGAATTTCTGCTTAATTGCAGCCTGTTACAGTATTATGAGACTACGAGAAAGATCATTTTTGGAAATTTAAGAAAATGAATAAAATAAATACAAATTAGGAATTCTTGAAATTGTAGTCAATTAACAAGGTTACAGTAGCTAAATACTTACTAATTATAAATTACACATATCTTCTAACTACATTCTTCCTGTTAATCATTTTATAATTAAAATTATTTCTACATATAATTAGCATCTTAATTTTTGAGTTAACTGCTGTTTCTGTTTAGTTAACATGTGTGATTAGCACTAATTTATGTCTGCTTATTGAACCTTGGCATATATTTCCGAAGTCAGCTTTTTTCTTCACTAGGATGGGATTGAAAGGTCTGTAGCTTACAGCTTTCTCCATGTGTGGGTCCTGGAAGGTTTTTAAAAGACTACAGAGAATTTGGATGGAATTTTCCAGAAAAGGAAAATCTTGCACATGCCCAGTGGTTGCAGAGAGATTCATACTGATATAACATTGAGGGGTGGTGCTATTGGTGTAGATCCAGCACTTAATCTGGGTTTACTCCTTTAGAAGACTGATGAGCCACTACAGAGGGCTTCTCCCATTCATATCTCCTACGTGTCCTACTCTGATGCTGCTTCCCAATCTATGGGCATATATAATACTGTAACATTGGACTTACAGGCATCGGTGAGATTCTGGCTAGCCTGCCAAGTGTTTTATAGTTGCTATGATTAAGGTTGGCATTGCCTTTTAAATGACTGTCACTTTAATAAATGGGGCAGACTTGCTGGAACCTCACAGATGCCTGCAAGTTGCTGGTTATTATACAGTATATAATAATTCCAAACTCATGGCAGCCTTTAAAAAAGTAGCCACAGCAACTTCATACCCCAAACCTGGTACCCAACACTGACTGGTTACTTACAGAACTACTCCTGCTTTGCTGATCATCAATATTGAAAATCACACTCTGAAGCTGACTACATTCACTTTAAATAAAGCCTGGATTCCAGTTATTTTGTTCTTCCTATTGGCAATCAAGTTCAGATCCCTATCCTCCAACCTATTAAATGACCCCATTGTCATCATGGAAACTCTCGTCAGTTCCACCTACACCTACCCACCTTCAATTGATCCCACAACTTGGAACTCATTCTATGAAACACTCCAGCATTACCTCTGCCTCTGCCCTTTGCCTCTCATCTGCTTCAAAAACTGCTGCCACTTATCCCACTGCTGCACTTATCCCAACCAGCTCCTCCAACAACTTCTAATCCTTCAATGTTGACTCAAAACTTGCCGTTACATTCTTGCCCTACCCAACCATTGTCTTCTCCCTTGGCAAATGACCCCTAATGATCCACACTTTATCATCATGCACCTATTACATTCCTTTCATTACGAAATCCAAACATAGGGGTCTATGTACAAAATGTTTGAAAGAACCAGCCAATCAGCTTCTAATTGCCATGTTACAGGCTGAAAATTGTTCGTTGGTTGGTCTTTTATCTCCATCCTCGTTATCTCCTCCCAAGGCTTTGTACATAGGCTACATAGACCGCTTAATCTGTAGTATAAACACAACAATAAGCGGTCCAAATAAAGGTATTAATACTGTAGCAAGGTTTGGAGCTGTTGGTACCAACCAATGATCACGTAAAACCGTAACCGGTATCAGTTGCTGGCCAATGCGATCTTTAATCAGTCTTTGAATGTAACAAAATGTAAATCACATAGCAGCACAATAAAGTACAGGAATGCAGGAGGCGCTCAGTAACTCACTTTTGGGGGATTACCCGACTGGGAGAGAGAACGATAATGATGAGTATCTGCACAGCGAACATATTGTAAAGAGCACATTTCAATGCAAACACATTTCTAATGTGAGCATGATAAAAATGATTAATTACTGTTGCTTTTCCCTGTGCAAGAAAAAGCATTCCACAATGTGATGTTGTTAATGGTACTAAATAAATCAATGTATGATAAAAGAGAAATCTGAATTAAATTAGCCAGGCTGTTTTCATTTATGTTATACCATAAAGGCACGTAATGTTTATAATAATTCTTTTGCCAGGAGAGAAGCAGTAGATGGGGAAATGAAGTACGAGAACAAACAATGTGCGTTCTAGAAGAGAATACTGTCTTACTTAGCTCTGTGGAATAGCGTAAGACAAATTACATTCCTCAGTACCTGAAACCTCCGTTAATAATCTTTAAACTAGCCTCCGTTAGTTGTAATTAAGCGTCTTTCTGCTCTACACAACATGGGTAAGAGGTGAAAAAGCTACATTAACAGGCGCTGATTTACCAGTGCAATCATTACATCACTTAGGTAAGGTTACAGGTGCTGGAACAGGGTGCGGTATGTTACGATGAATGCTGAAATGAAGCAAGTCTACGTGTGGCCAGCAGTAATATGTGCAGAGTTATGAAGGAGCGGCATTCCAGTATTTTGCCCCTATTCCCTACCCTTCCTTCTAGTGCCTTACCCTATCCATGTTGAATCTGGTTTCTAACCCTCCCGACGGCACCTAAGCCTAAACGTTGGGATTCCGAGGATGTCAACATGGTGCCTGTTGGCAAAGAGTCTCTGTGGGTAATTCAGACCTGATTGCTGGGCTGCTAATTTGCTTAAGTCGCTCACTATTGGCTGGTTGTTTATCACTCTCCATTGTATCACTTTTGAAAGCTTGATACATCTGGCCCATAATATCTTATCATGACCCTAGTTGGCAATAACGCCAGTCAGCAACACACACTTTTCTATGAACAATAAACTTACCCAAAGCTCATCCTCTCTGGAGGGAAATTGGGGAATAAATTCTTAACATTCTCTTTTTAAATTAACCAAATCAAACATTTTTTTTTTTATATTGAAAAGATTATTCTTATTTCCAAGCAGTACGACTTCCCTTTATTGTAGTTTATGTTAATAAATGCTGAGCTTGTGTGAATAAAATAATATCTCACACATTTTCATGTAATCAGCTCCCACGAGCCTGGAACTGGGAATTTGTACACGGTGTCTGTCCATTCACAAGTACTGCAAACTCAGTGCTTTAAATGATCTGTGTTAAATCTATAAAAAACTATGTTTGTATAGCTGTAAGCAAATAAGCATAATGTGCCAAACAAGATGTTCATGTTGTTTGTTGAAAAACTCAGCTCTGGTGCTAAACTACCAAGCTCAACAAATGAAATCGCATTATCTCCATATTGACGAGTTCTTTAAAGCCATCAATGGAGATTGAGAGTAAATCAAGATCATTTGCAGTGACCTTAATTAAAGTTCTGAAACGGTTTGGAGAAGCAATATATTTGGTGGATTCCTTTGTATTAATGATTTGTTCGGGTGATAAGGTCATAATCCTAAAAGAGGCCGTGTAATACATGACAGCACACAATAGGCGCTGATCGCCCGAACCTTTCCTCCAGACAAATGATACCTAATGATCATTAATTAGGTTTTTCTTTTGTAAGTGCTCTATGCTCAAAAGCTAACGATGGAGACAAATGCTTCAAAATCGGTACACGTGGCCCACAGCAATCTGATCTGATATGAAAATGTTCAGGTTCGCCCAGTGATCATACTGCCAGGTGACTGATATTCGTTTATTGTGCCATTTTCTGCCAACCACTGCCAAGCCTTCATGTCATCTGCTGCTTAGCCATAGATCTGTACAGCTAAGGTATTGTGAATCTATGGGGTAACTTTACCAAGATGGGAGTTCAATTGAACCAATCAGATTCTATCTATTATCAACCGCCGTGGTACACTAGTATGCCTTGAGCTGTTCTCAAGTGTGCCACCAGATCTAGAGATGCCCAAACCAGTTTACAGCCACCACCAGTTCAACTGTTATTTACTGGTCTCTTCTTTTCATGTAAAGGGCCAATGTATTTTATTTTTGTTACCTGTGGGGACCAGTGTGATTGGTTTTCATATGGTCAAAGGTCTTCTTTTTTTTTTTTTACCGATGGGGGGCAATGTGTTTTGCCCTTTGGGGATCTCATGGTGTGCCTTGGCATTTTTTTTTTTTTAATTCATCTTTATTGAAGTTTTTTTTTTTAAAGTTACATTTGAAAAGGCATTGAACAAACCCCATCCCAAAAAACATACATAACATACATAACATACATTCGTGTACAGTTATACAGCAACCGAAGAAGATCTATAGACGTGCCTTGGCAATTTTAAAATCTTATTTAGTGTACCGCAAGGTAAAAAGGTTGAAATCACTGTTCTAGAAGGTGCTAAATAATTAATAAGTAGAATCTGATTGGTTTCTGATTGGTTGCTATGGGCAACATCCATGGGGTCCACATTCAAACCGAAGTACCAGGTGTAGAGTGTGCTTTGGGTATGCTAGATGGCACGCACTGTTAATGTGTAAGGATTCTTCAGTCACACAAGGCCCAAATGATCTACAACCGGATTATAAGAAACCAGTAGAGGACTCAGTAACAAAAGCACTAGCACAGGGTCAGTGTGGGTCTGTTATTGCTGCCAGTGTGAGAAGAGCAGAAGAGCATTATTTACAGTCAGTAGCAGAGCTGCACAGCGTGACCTAGTGAGTGGAGGTGGTAACGTTGTAGTCCGAGGAGAATCAGGGTGGGATGCACTAACATCAGTGCCCCCCATTTCGGTGCACATCGCCGGCTACCGTAGAGATAATTATCACATATGCACTAACATACTGTATATGATAATTATTGCAAAGGACAGCTCTTTTGTTAAGAGCTCCCTTTGCATTGCACTGGCAATGTGCAGCGGGTTCCGACCAGATGCCGATCTGGGGGACAGTGTGATCACCCTCAGCAGCATTTCTGCAGCACAGCACAATACAGCATGTGTGCTGTGCTGACAGCATGAGCTTCTCATACGATGAGAGCTCATGCTGCTGCTTCGGTACTTATGTAATATCTGGGCTCCCGTTTTTCTTATGAGAGCGCGTCCCCTCGCCACGCTTCGGGCACGGTGGCTCGCTGCGCTCGCCACACTATATAAAATCATGCGTAGTTGGATAGTAGGGGTATGAAAAAATGGGGTGCATTTAACATGGGAGCCCAGATAATACATAAGTACCGCTGCTTCTGCTGCCCCCGCCTGGGAGGGAGGGGAGGTCAGACCAGACCACCCATTATTTAGTACCCCCCTCTCAGCAGCCATGCCTACCAGACAGACTGTCAGTGTCACTTAGTAGTGATTGACTGTGGAGAATTCTGCGCCATTTGTCACACGCTTCCACAAGCTGCGCACAGCTTTGTAGTGTAGTCTGGGGTGTTACTAGCAGGGGTCTGAGGGGTGTTGTGCAGCAGAGGGGTGTTGTGCAGCAGAGGGGTGTTGGGCTGTGCAGAGGGGTTTTGTGCAGTGCAGAGGGGTGTTGTCGTGTGTTAGGCAGGCTGTATCAGTGTGCAGAGGGCACAGACTGTCAGTCAGTGTAGTGGGGTACAATACACAGGCACGCTGTCAGTCAACTTTTCAATCTTTATTTTTTTCATTTGGAAAAAAGGGGGATTAGTGATTATGATGGCGCTGCACCAGCTTAAACACAAGATCTTGTATAGTTAGCTTCCAATTTCTTGCTTCTGTCGCTCTTGTCATTATTCTGTATGCTATGCGTGTATCCTCATGGGGTATGTGAAAACAAGAAGTTTGCAAGGAAAAATATTAGATTTTATTTTCCTATAAGATAAAGATTATTCTTGTCCCAGATGTAAGGAGATTCCTACCTCACTTACACAATTGTGTAGCGAGGTTAATCCTATCTGGGTTTCTTTAATATTCAATTAGGTAAGAGGTTTCTGTTGTCAGGCGTACCTCACTTACATGAAAACACAATAAAACGGTTTCTTTGGTTGGCTTACCGGTACTCACAATTATTCGCGGAGAGAAACGTTCATCAAGGTATCTTTGTCTTTAAAAAAACTTTTATTTATAAAAGTGTATAAAATGAGATGTGCAAATCCTAATAGCATGAAATATGCTTATTTCAAAAAATATATATGAACCTCTTTGCTGTCAAAGGGTCGATTCTCATCCCCCAGAGTTGTTGGGATCCAAGTGCAAGACTGCAGAACGGTTCCACAGGCTTCACTTAAAAAAAGGGGGAGTCCCAACTTACCTGTGACTCCCACTTTTTTTATCATCTGCCAAGATGAAATTGGCCACCTATCCAGCACCATGTTTTATAAACCGACCGTCAGGAACACCTGTCTTCAAGGTAGAAGCCACCATCCTGAGCCCCTAAAAAAATCGTTACCTTTCTCCCAATTCCTCAGAGTGAGGAGAATTTGCAGTGACCCGGATGATGGCAGCAGACAAATGGGCCTAATGCTCTTAAAATTTCTCTGAAGAGGTTATCATCACAAAACCTTGCAGAAAGCCAAAATAAAGGCATTACAGATGACTCGAGAAGAAGCATTAGTTGAAAAAAGCCCATCATCTGAACTTAATACCATCATATGGACACAAGAATATACCACTGCAAGCACGACCCTAATGTGCCAAGCCAAGGCTATCTGGCCGATTATTACTGAAGATAATTCCTTACCGTCACTGAAAGGCACTAGAATACTTCCATCGTATTGCAGAAGCAAGAACAAAAAGGACATCGTAGTACACTACACAATGATGTTACCAACATGGGCCTCAACAAACTCAGTCACTTCCTAACCCGCAAACTAGGGAACTATCGATGCACAGGATGCGCCACATGCAGTACCATGGAGATAGTGGACAAATTTAGTCACCCACTCACAGGCAAACTGTACTCGATCAAATTCCCCTTAACATGCTCCAGTCAGTTTGGGGTCTATCAGATCAAATGTCTCTGTGGCATGCTCTATATTGGCAAGACCACAAGGCAAATAAAAGAAAGATTAGCGATGCATACAGTAGGTCCCACATTAAAGCAGCCTTAGAAGGTAAACCAGCAGACCACCCAGTAGCCCGTCACTGGAGGGACGCTCACCACAGCATCACTAATATCAAAATGAAGATGATTGATCGTATACCGGCCAGCAGAAGAGGTGGAGACCGAGGAAGAACCCTACTCCAAAGGGAATCATATTGGATTCACACCCTACAAACGATGCACCCGAAGGGTCTCAATGAAATGCTATCATACACAGCATTTCTGTAAATGTCCTTATAAACTGACTAGTTGATCGTGGACTCCTTTGTTTTGGACTTAGGACTGTTCTTGCCCCCCCTTTTTCCCCTATCATGTCCTTTGGAAATTATCAGCCTTCACGGTCGCACGCACAGGAACAACCATACAATTGGTGAGTTTCCTTTATTGCACCATTTCACCTCAGTATTTATAGTATCTATGATATTATGTGTCCACTGGTTAATCGGGAGTGTTCTCACATGGCAACTAAGCGCCTCAAGCCATGCTCTAGGTTTATTGGCCCCCTCGCATTTAGGTTACCCCAGGCAACGACCAGGAGGCTGTAATCATGTATTGCCAATGCTCCTGCTGACTGAGTTGTGCACTTCCCTCCCTCGCATTCATTTACATTCCTTGCCTTCCCCGTGTTCCATAGACACTTCGCTGCATTACATTGTGTTATGGTGTTCACTCTTTTGCATTTATGTTTTCACAGAGGCTCTCTGACCAAGCCAGGTATTCCCATGGGGCTCCGGCCGGCAGCGATGCGCACGCAATACAGAGCCGGGCAGTACGTACTGTATCCATTGTATACAACAGCCGGCGTAATGGTTACCAGAAGCCTCAGTGTAGCCACGCCCCCGGGGAGGTGCCTGTCGTCACTGCAGTTGCACACAGATGATGTCACCGGACCCTGGACGGGAGGCGAGGCTGGTGGAGGGCGCACTTGACTGTAAGTTTTATCTGTTATATATATATATATATATATATATATGTATGTATGTTTTGCTTAGGCAAATACTCGCAAGATGATGACATATCAGCGTCTGCCAGGCTGCGGAGGCCGACCTGACAGGCGCAGCAGCGCATTCAATGGTGCTGGACACTGGGGATGGGAAGAGGCGGCAATGTAGGGCTGGAGGCTTTTCCAGAAACCCGGATTCCGGGAGAATCCCAGAATCCGGGAAACTTGAAAAGCCTCCTTGAGGGTTGAGGTTAGGGTCCGGGAGAGGTGGCAACCCTACTTGTGGCAACACCAGTTCAAAAGGGTTCTAACATGATAAAGTGACGTACAGCCCCTGGGTCCCATCACTACTGTTATCTGCCCTAATTAGTGCACTAGAGCATGACAATACAGTACAAAACCCAAAGCTGGCTGCATAGTTGTCAGCATTGCTAATTATTATTGCACATATGTATGTATGGGAAAAAAGAAAATATGAGGTATTAATTCAAAATCACTTGAGCTTGCAGCACACGTGTCAGGTCGGTGTCCAGTGTCCACAAGCTATGCAATGCTTATATTGACATCATACACAAAAGACTGTGGGCGGGATTCTCTAAAATCTGCAGCCCAGTATCGCCGGCCACCGCATTTCTAATGACCGCATATTCTCTAAAATAATAGAGAATCTCGCCCTGTAACACTAGATTCATATAGTAGCAAAAATGTCTTAAAGTGCTAGGATAAGTGGTTGTGTGATAAATACCTCAGCAGCCACTACAGGTACAAGGGAGGAATGCCAACCTCCAAAAGGACACAGACAGGAATATTCAAATAGTGTGGCGCTTAATGATATACATGAGAAACTATTGGTAATAATAAAAAGATACGATTTATTGAACACAATAATTGATATACTGTAGTTAAAATAAATGATGAAACAATCTCCTGGGAGTATAGAATAAAATAATTATACATATAAATCAGTGGCGGCTCTTACCATTATAAAGGAGGGGGGCTGCCGCAATGAGGGCCCCCCCTACACTGCCGCTGCCGTCCCCACCCACCGCCGCCATCCCCGGAAGTCCGCGCAGGCGCACACCCCTGTCCCCTGCACGGGGTCAGCGCATGCGCAGTACTTTCATACATACTGTGCATGCGCTGACCCAAGCCTCTGGGGGCTGCCTTTGCAGCAGCCCCCGGAGGCTTGATCGGGTTCCCAGGTTCGCAGTATGGTCCGCGAAACTGCGCAAAAGAGCCCATTTTGGAGGCTGCCGTGCATGTCTTGAATGTACTGGCAGGTCAGACTTCCAATAGGAAGTCACTGCCAGTCACAGTGAAGCCAGTGCAGTCTCACACACTGCATCTGGCTTCACTTTAGGCAGAGACAGTGGCGGATTTTTCCTGGGGGGGGGGCTGCAGCCCTGCAGCCCATAGGAAAAAACTGCCACTGATATAAATGCTGATATGCACAATACCACTTTAATGGGATGTTATAAAAATACTAGCAGGGCAAGTGCCCTTTTGTAAAAGCTGCTCTGCGTGCGTCGAAAACGCTTTTCAGGATAACAAGGATCTCAGTGCTGCCTAGGACCTCTCGCCCACCACCCTTTTGTGCCCTGGCACACCTGCACGAAGGCTGTCCATCAGCAGTACAACTTGCATAGCTGGACTGGAAAGCAACACCAGCAGCGGGATCCTCTGCAGACATTAAAGCCCTGACATTAAGATACAGAGAGCGTACAGCAGCAATTGGCTTGACCCTCCTGAAGCATTGAGTGACATACTGAGGTCAGTAGCACCCCGCTAGCCGTGCGAGCTTTCACTAGCAGGGGAGTCGCAAACCACCGACAGTTTGGACCGGGAGCCAATAGGTAATATTAGCACACTTGCAAATTCGTGGCCATACTTCGGTACTGACTATGATACACCAGACTAGCATTTAAGCGTTCACTTTTACATTCAAAAACTTACCTGCTAATCATCTCTCTGCACTCAATCCTCACAATAATGATATGAGAACCATTATACACTGCTAGTATTTCTATAACATCCCATTAAAATGGTATTGTGCATTATATTTGTATATTTGCATTATATATGTATTATATATTTTTCTTAAAACCCTGGGAGGTTGTTTCGTCATTTATTTTATTTACGGTATATCATTTATTGTGTTTAATAAATTGTATTTTTTTATTATTACTAATTGTCATGTATATCATTAAGGGCCACACCATTTGAATATTCCACTAGGCTCATATTGGCCTGATAGGTAGCAATTTTGACAAATTTAGGCAGAAATAAGACAGCTCTCATGTAATCATCATATAAAGGGCCTTATTCAGATTTCATCAGTACTGCGTGCATTCGCACGCAGTACCGATGTTGTGCGTCTGCGCATGCACAGGCGTGTTTCTGCGCATGTGCAGGCGCATGGTGCGTGCACCCACGGCGACCTTTCGGGTCGCCGGATGCACGCACCCATGGCAGCGAGGGGGGGGCGGAGATGGGCGGGGAGCGCCGGGCTGCCCCATTACCATATGGGAATGCCCAGCGTTCCATGGGCGTTTCCATGAGAACGCTGGTTGTTCTCATGGTAATGAGGCAATGACGCGGGTGTGTGGGCCGGGTAGCTGACATCACCAGATGTCAGCTGCCCGCCCATATCACGCCAGCGTGCACGCAAATGTAAGTAACTCAAAAGTCACTTATATAAGCGTGCACGCTAAACATCATCCGATGGTCACCGACCATCGAATGATGTGGGCGGACACCCCAGCAAAGCGAATGGATGTTTATGCAAAACATCCATTCGCTGCTGTGCGGGCGAAGCCGCACTTTGCTGGGGCGGCGGGGGGGGCGTGCGTTCGCCGGGCGGGGTTTGGTGGACTCGCAAGGCTGCGAATTCGCAGCCTTGCGAATCAACCTGAATAACCCCCAAAGTTCTATACATAGCACCAGCTCCATGGCGATATTCACTGATGAGCCAGAGCATTCTGCTGCTGATGCCAAGGCATTGACTCTCTATAGTATATGTGCCGCAGCCACCATTGTGCATTGTAGGTGTTCTATCCCATCCAGCATAAACCGCGAAGGTGTGGTATAGGGGTCCATCAGTCTGGATCCCGACAGTCATTATCCTGACGTCGGGATCCCGACTGGCCGGACTCAGACAGCATGGTGAGCGCAACTAAGCCCCTTGCGGGCTCGCTACGCTGCGTTGCCAGTACTTACCTGGGTTGCCAGTCCTTGGTGTGCTGTCAGGCCGGGGATCCACACATGTGGCAGGCGCAAATGACAAGAAAGACGGCGGATGAAAATTACGCAGCTCTCTGGCGCCCTCACTGACGCGGTCTGACCTGTCATCTGCGCCCGCTGTCTGTGTGGATCCCCGGCCTATACCGAGGACCAGCAACAGGGGTGAGTGCTTGACGCCATCCCCCGCCCTCAAGCCGCCTGCCCACCGCCAGCACGCCTCCTGATGGCCTCCTCCCCACCTCCTTCCCACCCCCTTCACACACCAGAAAATGCAGGGACTTTTCTGGTGTGAAAGGGGCCAACCCGGGAATGGCCCGGCATGATCCCTGGGCCATATTCCCGGGTGGGTCCCTGCATTTTCTGGTGTGAAAGGGGTATAAGTAAAAACTGGACCTAGAAAAGACCCTGGAAAGCCTGACAGGACATCAAACTCTGCATTCCAGAGCTTGTAGTGTCCGGTCTGGGGGGTGTCTGGTCCGGGGGTGTCTTGTTGGGGGGGATGCCTGTGACAGCTGTCACCAGGGAAACGGGGAAGTGGAAATTACATCCTCCCCGTGTGGTCCAGACTGTTCTGGTTTTTGCTACAGACCATACAGGAAGGCTTTATTCTCTCCCTACTCCTCTCCCTGGTGCCAACTGTCACAGGCAGCCCCCGCCCCAGACAGGACACCCCCAGGACCACTGACTACAAGCTCTGGAATGCAGGGTTTGATGTCCGGTCCGACGTTCCAGGGCCATGTCCGTTTTTTACCCATACTCCACAGTAGCAGTGCTACAGCCGCCTTGTCTACACATGGCATTTTCATTCATTAGGGACAATAGACAATGTGAGCACCAACACTTATTGCGAAAAGTTGTCTCTTACACTGAACCATTAAACAATAAGTAAAATCTATAATATTGTCATCCCAATTGCTATTAGAATTCGGACTATATCAATCATTTTGTATAAGATTCTGGTAAGAGAATCTAGTGGCAGATGCTCAGAACTTGCATAGATTCTCCTCCTAGACAAAGATGCCTCACTCTCCACCTCCCTGCTGTCACAGCACAGGAATAATTCACTCTGCATATGACATTCATTAATGCATTAGTCTGCTGGATCAGGCATGATTAAAATTTCATTGGGTAAAGCAGGAGGAATAGATCTCGGTTCACCTTTTTTTTGTGTGAGAGAAAATCACATTGAAGTGAGTTAACCAAAGGATATTTCTAAGTAGAAACAAATGAAACAAGTTAATGGGAGAGAAATTCATTATCACATATAGGCAAAGCCCAGGCTATTACACACATTACATTAGAATTAAGCTTGTCTGTGTGATTGGCGATGGTTCTATTTAAATAACTATCTGGCTGCATTTTCACTAACTGCCGTCTGCCGCCGGCTCAGTCATTCTTCTCTGCCACGTTTCAAATCTGAAATAACTTAGTTGCTGTTTTTCAAAAACAATCGAAGCAACAATTAAAAATGTTTTACAAAACCATAGTAATTTTGATACGCTAAATTAGGTCAATTTTATTCTACCAAACACAGGACTTGATTCGGAGATGTATCAAAATCTGTCAGATGTCAGCATTTGTATTGAGACTCCCACCGGATGCGTATCAGATCCAATGCTTGTCCATCATCGACCTTTTGAGTAACCCGCGCAGACTGACCGAGGGTTATAAGACATCAGAGCCATTTTCAATCTCTTTGCAAATAAATTCTCTCTGTCAACACCATCATGATTATCATGCAGAGTTGCCTACTCTCCCTGATCCTGGGGAGAGTCGTGTTTGAAGTTCTTATCTCCTACTGCACTGCATCATAAATTAAATGTTTTATTTATTGCATCCAGAAAACCATAAGGGAATTTGCGAGGGCAGTGATTTGCTGCCACCGCTATGACTGCTTCCTGTGCACAGCAGTCGCTAATGTCAACTCTCGGTAACCACCTCTTATACCCCTTTCACACTGTCAAATATTTCCCGGGTTATTGCACATGATCGCACAACAACCCAGGAAATTGGTCAGTGTGAAAGGGGGTCCTTAAAGACTCTCAATTTTTCTCTTCTTTACTCATTTTTTGTGTTTACTGCACCCATAGTATACTGTCAGAAGTTCCGTGTGTGATTGTTCTGCGTCCACGCAGCATTATAGAAGCTGCGCAATAAAAACAAATTAAGATATTAAAGTAAAAAAATACAAATCAATTTTTCTCTTCTTAATTCATTGTTTGTGTGTACTGCACCCATAGTATACTGTCAGAAGTTATGTGTGTGATTGTTCTGCCTACACGCAGCGTTATACAAGCTGCGCCTTAAAAAAAAAAAATTCTTCTTTATTGTTTGTGTGTACCGCACCCCAATACACCATACTGATACCGTTTGTTAATAACCAGCCAACTTGCTGAAGACCTTGGCCTAAATTGAATGAACTTACCATTTTTGAAAAAAATCCAAATCCAAAGCCGTTCACAGCTGGTTGACAAAGCCAAATTCAAATCCCGGCGACAAATCCAAATCTTCGGCCACAGCGAAGATCATCTCTATCTTTAGGTGTGTACACTGATACCAGAAAATTACATCTTAAATTACTATCCATGTGGGTGTTTTTAAAATAAAATAAAATTTTAAAGAGATTATATACGCTATTCAGCGCTCAACTAGTAAGTAGTGGTGAGAAGTACCTTGACAAGTTGGCAATGAATTTTGGCTGCTGATGTTCCATTTAGACGCAGACATCTGATCAGAGAACACACCTCAGTGTTTGACAACGTTTCCGCCAGCCCACCATGTTGGGAAGTTAGGATGGTATAACTGATGTTGGGATGGTACTGTCAGGAGCGTAACTAACTATTTAGCGCCCCCCCCCCCCCCCTGCTGCATGTTTATTCGGCGCCCCCCCCCCCACACACACACACACATCTAACCTGCCCCCCCTTCTTACCCGCGGTCTGCGTCTCGCCCGGCTCTCTGTCGGGACCTTCCTGACGTCACGGTCCCGGCCGGCTCCTGCTGCTACAATGAAAACGGACTCTTAGAAAATGGCTGCCCCCATACTGCAGACAGAAAACTGTCTGCAGTATGGGGGCAGCCATTTTCTAATTGTCAGTTTTCATTGCAGCAGGAGCCGGCCGGGACCGTGACGTTAGGAAGGTCCCGACAGAGAGCCGGACGAGACGCAGACCGCGGGTAACTATAGCCCCGCAGCCCCCCCCCCCCGGCGGCGCCCCCAATTTCTCTGCGCCCCCCCCCGCCACCGCGGGGGCTGCGGAGCTATAGTTACGCCACTGGGTACTGTACAGTATATCTGAGGTGCAGTCTAATTGCTGTGAGGGAAAACAGTGGTCTATCTGCACTGGTGTGGTGGGAAATTAGAATGAATATTGAGTATTACCAGCCACACCTAAATATATTTGCACTAAAAGAACTGAAAATATAAGATACATCTGAGTAGAAAATGAAGATTTATATAATACTTTGTATTGTAAGTATAGTAGATAAAATGCAAACACTGTTTTCTTCTGTGTCAAACTTTTCCAGAGTTCACCTTTAGTTAGGAATCTTGCTATAAATAATTATGAACGATGTCTGAGAGATGTGTTATTATTGTGAACATAGCACCTCCCCCTGGTGGAAATGTAACATTACAGCACCTTTACTACAGATGATAATACAGTCATATTGGTTTACCATGTTCTATTTTATTGTGTAGTAATTGTTTTTTTTTTATATATATATATAGTGGAAATTTTTAATTAGTAAGGTAAATGATAAAGGGTAATGAGTCCAGAAAAACAGCATGCAGAAATAGCCTTAACTGTGTACTCCACTCACTTGTATGTGTGTGTACATGTGGTAGGGAATATAGATTGTAAGCTCCACTGGGGCAAGGACTAATGTAAATGTTTAAATATTCTCTATAACGCTGCAGAATATGTATGCATACCTACCAACTTTTGCTGAAGCCAAAGAGGGACATCCTTGCGTGCCTAAGGCGCGCTGTCGAAATGAGGGGGCGTGGCCCTGCAACAGGGGGGCATGGCCTATAGATCGCATCATTTTGTGAGTCCACGCCCTGTTTTCCAAAGCTGTGGGGTCATGGCTAGCAGCTCTGTAAGCTGCTGGCCAGCCCCCAGCACCTCTGCTTGCGGGAATAGACGCTGTGCGCGCAGGATCTATTCACTGGGTGACAGGAGAGGACTCCCAACTGCCCCCCCCCCCCATTCTTCTCTAGGGGCATGGTCATTAAGTCTCCGAGCATTAGGTCGTCATGCATTGGGTCGACATGCAAAAAGGTCGACATGGGTCTCGGTAGACATGACATAAGGTCGACATGGGCAAGGTCGACAGTCAAAATGTCGACATAGGGTTTTTCACTGCTTTTGTCCCGAATGTCGACACAGTCGACATGGACACTGAAACGTAGCACCGATGCACTCGCCATGCTTCGGGCACGGTGCCTCGCTATGCTCGCCACACTATTTTATTCTCCCACCACATCCTAGTGGATGGATGGGCATGTAATACCGCCTGTCGGCACATGTCGGCTCGAAAAACAGTGAAATACCCCATGGCGACCTTTTGACTGGCAACCTTGCCCATGTTGACCTAATGCTTGTGTCAACCTAATGCTTATGTCAACCTAGACTCATTTCGACCTTTCTGCATGTCGACCTAATGGTGTCTACCCAATGCCTGTCGATTTAATGACCGTATCCCTTCTATAGAACACCCCACTATGGGCCTATAGAATTATATGGAATCTACACATGCGTGCAGCCTAAGTAGCACCGGGGGATGACAATGCAGTAGCGACAACACAGGCATGTTCGGACCAAGTAGGGGGCTGAGGTGTGCCATTCTCCAATTGCTTAATAACAATATATATTTACATATAAAATAAAATAAAAGTACATCATTCGTACCAGATGTAACAATCTACAATCAAACAATCTAATATCCAGGAGCCATCAGTAAGTCATCAGCAGGAACACATTCACCCCCAGAACACAGAGTATTAAAAACTCTTTCATTAATATTCATAAATGGCAATTACAATTATTATTATTATGTTTTATGATATTGTAGTTAGTTACAGTAGCATGTATCCCAGGGTTCTGGATGAGGTCCCGACAGTCGGGATTCCCACTGTCAGTACACCGACATCGGAATCCCAACTGTAACTGACAGGGACCATTCTCCCTTGTGGTGGTCCACGACCCCATATAGGGAGAATAGGACCTGTGGCGAGCGCAGCGATCCCTCAAGGGGTTTCTCTGCACTCGCCCCCCTGTCAGAGTATCAGTGGTCAGGATTCCGATGTCAGGATATAAACCATCGGAATCCCAACTATCGGAGCTGCATACCGCACCCATAATCCCATGTTTGAGTATTATGTTATTTTGTCACAGCAGTATTATTACTCTTGTCTTTGGTGAAAGCATCAATACCCCTATTTTGTAGTGCAGGGGTTCTTAAACTTGGTCCTCGGAACCCCACGAAGTTCATGTTTTCCAGGTCACCTGGCAGGTGCACAGGTGCACTCATTACTCATTGACACATTTTAAAAGATCCAGAGGTGGCACTAATTATATCACTTGTGATTCTGTGAGGAGACCTGCAAAACATGCACTGTGTGGGGTCCTGAGGACCGAGTTTGAGAACCTGTTGTAATGCACTGATTGATTGATTGATTGATTGATTGAAGGATGGATGGATTGATTGATTGATTTGATGCTTTATGTCAGCAGGAGACAGTAGGTCTGCGATGATGCAGGGCAGTGGCTGGTCACCTTCTGTTTGCATGTAGTAGGGATGGATGGCTTGGGCTGGTCCTGGAGACCGGTTCTTAATGAATGACATTTACTTAAGGTCATCTCTCTCTTTTATGGTAGATTATGTGAGACAAGTAGCTTTCTTCACTCGGATGAGAGAAAAATAGCATTTGTTTTGGATCTCATTAACCGTAAAGGTTGCAAAATCCTATAACAAAAGGAAGAGTAAGTGATATAGGGGAAATACTTTGCTAAGAGCATTTCATTAACTATTTGGAGCATGGACCATGCAAACCCACCACCTCGGTCTATCTGTAGCCATATTTACCATGTTACAACAATCTGGAACTGTGCAACTGAAACCAAATAGAATGAATATCTACAATTTACAGTATTTTATATTTACCTATAGCTAGTACTTTAGATAGGAAAGGAAACAAAACTAATTTTAACTTGCTTAATTAAGTTATAACTTCCTACATAAATATATGCTTGCCAGTGGTGGCTGCAAGGGCGGGGCTTCCGCACAGTTCAAAATTCAAATAGGGGAGCCACACCAACTGTCGGTGAGTCAGTCAGGAATGGCAATTGGTGATATGAGAATATCCCCTGTCTTAGGGGTATGTGGTCATTAGTTCGACAGTCATTCAGTCGACACACAAAGAATGTTTATATGCATTAGGTCAACATGATCTACTGTTGACATTGGAAAAAAGTTGACATAAGTGTTCCGTGATTTTTGTTAAAAAAAGTTTTCTTAATTTACCATCCCAGTGGGCATAGAGGGAGAATATAACATGGTGCACAAAACATGGTGAATGTCAACATAGACACCAAAGAAAACATGAAAACCCCATGTCGAGCTTTCCCGACGTCGACCTTTTGACCATGTTGACTAAATGCATGTCATCCTTTTTCATGTGTCGACATGTGATTGACCTTTTGGCTGTCAACCTAGCAATCCATGCCTGTCTTAGGTAGCCCAGCCTGACATTTACGCATTAACTGCACTCATGCATTGTGAAGTTTTCATTCTGTCTCCTAAGTTCCGTGCGGTCTTATTCATTGTGATGTTCTTGCTGGAAGGTTCGGCGCTCATACAGGTAACAAAATACTAAGTGGACAGGGTTAGTTACAGCACCGTGGGGAACTGATGAGCAAAGAGTTGTCTGTCTCGTCCTCTTAGAAGATCATCACAGGCGGAGAAATTGGCTTGCTGCTGCTGTCAGTAAGTCTGCACAAAAGACGACTGGAGAGTTTAAAGGACAATTAAAGTACAAAACGTTTTTTGATACCTTACGATACACTGGCTCACCATCGCTGGGCTGTCAGATCTCATCTGTTTACTGGGTCAATGTTATATTACTATTCTGTGAGTACACATTCCCTGCTGTTATGTACCAACCAGAAGAGTCAGTGGATGCAACTTACTGTACATTGCAGTCTATAGTCCTTAATGTGTCTATCTCCATCCGCTTGTACTGAAGGAAAAACTTGTGTCCATTTAAAAACATAATGTAAATAATTATTATAATTTAACATTAATAAGTAAGACATAAAATAAAAAAGAGTTTGTTTAAAAATTTCTGGTCGGCACAGAGCGTGGTCGGCCGCGTGGAAGAGAAGAAGAGAACCGGGAGAAGCGAGGACGGTGCACGTGAGAGCAGAGGAGAGACGCAGCAGACGGACGAGAGAGAGGTGCGGGGAGAGCGGAGACAGGGCACACCTTACCCCCCCCACCGTGGAGACTGGTGAGCCTGGGTGGCGGCGACAGAGACCTGTCCTCCTCTCCTCAGCCAGCGGCAGCTGACAAACCCAGAGGGGCGTCTGAGTGCGGCAATGCTGCGGCGCCCGCACTAGCGTACCCTCCGGTGGAGAGAGAGGACCCAACAGCGGCACTGCAGTAGGGATGGCCATCGACTATCAATTCGAAATCATCGATGTTTCATGGCCAATGTCGAATACTTTTGCCATTGCTGGAGAGAACCAGATGGTTTCCCTCCATCGATGGAATAGCAAAACGTGCCGGGACACGGAGCATAGCTCCGCCCCCCCAGACACCCGCGAAGCCCGCCCCCGTGTTTTGATTGGCCCACAAGCCAATCAATCAAACACAATGGATGTTTGCTGTGCCTATGATGATGATTATGATGTCTTGACAAAGGCCCCTAGAGGGTTGAAACGTCGACCAATATTTAAGGATTTACAATAAATTATGCTGACTACAAATTGGTGAGTGCCCCTGCTTTTTTTAAAAGCATTTGAAAGTATTTATGGCTATCCAGAAGGATCTCCTTAAAGGTGCACCCCAGCTATTATAATGGCTCTTGGATGAGAGTGTGGGACTTTCTGCATATATATATATATATATATATATATATATATATATATACTGTATATATGTGTGTGTATACAGATGGAGCAGCTCACATTGGAGCCATTTGCCAGCTGCCACTACCCGCCGCCAGAAGGGGGTGCACATGCATGAGACCCTCGCACTCCCCTGTTCTGTTGGAGCCCGCCGCTGCCATCCGCCTGCTCCGTCGTCCTTCCCCGTAGTCCCACACCCCCCACTCGCCCTTCTTGTCTCCCTGAAGCAGAAACGGGCAGGGAATTTGCTCCAAGCCACCGCACCGTGCTGATGGTAACGTGTGAGGCGCTCACATGTCCCCGCCAGGTGGAGCTCCTGTCCGCCAGCTCAGGAGATCTGGTGATTCTAAAGGTTGGCCGACATGTGCTCCAGCTGTATGTCTAGTGTCTGTTTGTGTGTCTCTGAAACACTGACATCTGAAACTACGGGTGAAATTTAATAGGATGCGAGATTCTGAATGTGAGAGAGATTTGGTAAGAGATCTCCAGTTTTAAAGCGGCAATCATATACACTGCAATATCAAATTGGTTTTGCCGTGTAAATAATTGCTGCCTTAAAAAAACTGGAGATTTCTTACCAAATCTCTCTGAATCTCTTGTCCTATTACATGTCCCCCTACATCTCTTTCTCTCTCACACATGCACAAACACAGAAGCAATCACATGGTAGTAGACTAGCTTTCGATGCATTTTCTTCAAGGGGGTTTACTAGTAGTTAATAGGAAGAAAACAAGAAGTTACTAGAGAAAATATGTTTTAAATCTAATACAACAAAAGATAGCTAAGTTCTTTTGTTGCAAATGTTGCAAAATGTTTGCCGGTCATTTATTTCCCTATATCATTTTAATATACTTAAGATACCTGCATAAATGTATCCCATTAAGCCTTAAACAAAGGTAATAAAGATGATTTGTGCCTGACATACAGTTAGAAAATGATTACATGTGTTGTGTTCTTGATGTCCCGTAGACAAGAGAGTGACTAATGTAAGGCCCTAGGTTATAACACACAGACAGGGTGCTGTATAATGTCTTTATGAAGGACATTACTGATTTGCTGGAAGGGTAATCTGACTTTTTTGCAGACTAAACATGAACCTGCAACGGAGTGTCTCTGCAGGAAGGAATGAGAAATGACCCGAAGTGTGGCAAACACGGTCCTGTACAAACTTAAAGAGCAATAGCATTTTTTTTATTAACTACCTGTGACAGAATGCACTAGGGGCAATTGCGCTATTCCTGTCTATGAAATGTGAAGGCTCGCAGGGTGCCTCATTGTGCAGGGTAATGTTTCATCACCAGCAAATCAGACTGATTTCTCTAACTTATAGTAGATGTGACTAGGGAATTTGCTACACTGGATATTAGGGGTTATTCACACCGGGTCGCTGTTGCGCAAATTGGCATGTCAATCAATTATTGAACAACTAGGCATGGATACAGATGGCAGTATACATGCGAGAGGCAAAACAGCGGCAGAAAAATGATGAAGAATGTTATCGCAAGCCACTCACAACTTGACTGACAAGAAGCCGGTGTTTATGGGTGGCAATCTGATGTTTTCTGGATGTCAGAAAAAATGGAGGCGTGCCCAATCGATTTCAGGGAGGGCGTGTGACGTCATCTCCAGTTTCGGTCAGCCGGTCTCTGTCACACAGAGGGTCAAGGTTAAGCACACTTGCACAGACTGGGAAAATTATTAGATGGTGAATGAATTGCGAATAATGTTGCAGTTGGACGGCGATCATCACTCTGTCTCAGGGCCGGCAACATAATTTTTAGGGCCCCATACACTGATATATCTGGGGGCTCCCCACACCCTCAAACGCTATCAACCCCCCCTTTTGTTGGAACATAAACTCGATGCACTGCGGCCTAGTTCTTTACCACTGACGCCCTCCCTTACCCCATGGCTTGGGCTCTATCCCACTGGCGCACTCCCTGCGCTCTATACTGTAACACCAATGCGCTTCCTTACCCTGCGCTCTTTCACACCCATGCACTCCCTCAACCTGCGGCATGTTTTTTATAACACACTGATGCACTCCCTCACCCTGCGGCATGCGTTCTATCACACTGATGCACTCCCTCACCCTGCGGCATGCGTTCTATCACACTGATGCACTCCCTCACCCTGCTGCATGCATTTTATCACACTGACGCACTCCCTCAGCCCGTGGCCTGTGCTCTATTACACCAATGCACTCCCTCACCCTGCGCTCTATCACACTGATGCACTCCCTAAGCCCATGAGTGAGGGGAAGGGGAGACTCATCTGAGTGACTGAGAGGGACAGAAGCAGGGGCTGGCTGACAACTTTCAGCCCAGGGGGCAAGACAAGCAATCGGCCCACCATCGCCACCACCCCCTCTCATGTAGTTACATGTAGTATACAACAATATATATTGTAGTATACTAATCCTAGTCCTATACTAATTCCCCCCCCCCCCCCCCCCAAAAAAAAAAAAACTCCACAGCAACTATAGACTTTGCCCTAAGTCTAGTTTAATTAAATATAATGCCGGCTTGGCTCGCTTACCAGACACAGGACAGTCCTCATGACTCCTGCCCTGAATACACTCTGACCACACAGACTGCAGAGTGCTGCTGCAGCTCCAATCCCGCCTCTGCCCACTTTCCTGCGCCACAGCTGCCAGGGCACAGGACCTCCGGCTCTTCCACGTGATGTCAGACGCACGGGGGGCAGCGTTGGCATTGTGACGTACCTCCTCCGTGCAAAACTGCCCGGCCGGCTTTGTCTAATACTGCAGGAAGGGCGGGGGACATCCGGCAGGTCCACCTCTGCGGTGACGGGCTGCTGCTACCACAGCATCTTCAGCAGCCCGCCACTGGACGGAAGGCTGATCGGGGGGGAGCTGGTGGGCCTTTGGACCCCTCAGGTCCCCCTTGACCCCCCCTTTCGCTGGGCTTGCTCTGTCTTAATGGTGACTATCTGATCACAGTGCTCTGCAAAATCACCCAGCAGCGATGAGGTCTAAATAACCCTCATTGTTTTACTATTTAATTGATTTTGGTGGGTTGGTGCGATTTAACGAAAGCAGTGAAGCCGTGTTCTTGCTTAAGATTTTATTCTGGTGCCAGTACTTTCCAATTACTTGGTGGACAAACCTACACAAAATATGTATTTACAGATATAGGGACAGATGTATTAAGTTTCAAAAAGTGATACAGTGGAAAGTGATAAACAACCAGCCAATCAGCTCCTACCTGTCATTTTTCAAACCCAACCGGTAACATGGCAGTTAGGAGCTGTTTGGATGGCTGTTTATCACTCTCCATTTTATCACTTTTTGAAGTTTGATACATATGACCCACAGTATTCCACTGGCGCCAATAGAGGGGGGTGTGAGCAGAAGTTCCAAATCCTTGAAACATATTAGATATTACTTAGATACTGTACATATGGGACCAGAGAGTTCCCTGCACTTTAAACAGTACAAACCACAAAGAAAAGGGTGTCACAGAGACTGCCATTGATGGCTTGTGGATGCCTTACTGGGAATCTGAGAAAGGTGGAGACACCTCCCATTGTTATTATAGAATATTAAATAGCTCTAGCACAGTGGTTATAAACCTCAGTCCCCAAGGACCACCAACAGTGCACGTTTCCCAGGTCACCTGGCAGGTGCACTCATTATTCACTGACAAATTTTAAAAGATCACAGGAGGAGCTAATTATTTCACCTTCGATTCTGTGTGGTGACCTGGAAAACGTGTACTGTTGGGGGGTCCTTGCGGACCGCGGTTGAGAACCACTGCTCTAGCATACCATGCTGAATGAATGAATGTCAGACACACAGCATTGTGGTCACCCCATACCTTCTAGGCATCAGACAACAAACCAGTCAGTTTTATGGGCACTCCAGCCTTCCATATACAGCATTGCATATCGTATAAATACTTTGCTTGTTGCATGCAATTTCATGACAAAATGACATATTTCTAGTAACACATGACAAGCAAAAAAGCCCATTTCAAGAAGTGATATATTTTACAAAGAATTGTGGAACGTAGACTGTATGTCAGTTGATGAATTCTTCAAATTAGGCTATTCAGGATGAAATATGAAATGTTGAGATGTTAGTGGCAATTTAAAATGTTGTCACTTAAGTGAGTGAAACGGAAACAAATTGGGGTATGTGAAGTGTGTGGGTATTTTTCAAGTGATTTGTTAGCGACACTTAAGTTCAGCAAAGTAATCCAATCATATATTTTGCAAACATGGAATTGGAATCAGAATAAAAAATGTGTGATAGAGAAATGTTCCTGTGGTTCTCATTATAGCGATCCCAGCAAAAAGCGAATGTATGTACTGTATAAATAGAACGCAGCTGACAGCAATTAGCCAATAACAGGAGACCTCTGCAGCCTACGTTTCATTTCCTGAATAAATGTTTTTGTGAATACAACGTGCGGCCAGTTTACCGAGCCAGAAGTTGAGCACACACTAAATCATATTTGGTAATTTGTATAAATATGAAACATCTGGGTTTTTTTTTACTTTTCTTACTTGGGGGAAGATGTAGCAAACCTTGTAGAGAGATGATGGGCTGGGTTCTAGTCTGCTCTGATGGGGCGGAATTCTGCCCTGTTTCCAAAATTGGAAGGGATTATAAGCATGTGCAGATCCCCTTTGTGAACACCTCAGACAAGTATCACGCTCGCCCTGGTGCTCACTTTGTTGAGTCAGGGGAGGGGCGGGCAGGGGGCTGGGGCACGCCCTTTTATGGGTGCCCCCATGAAAAAGTTGGTGTTCCCCTGGAAATGCAGGTGGGCCGATGCCTGCCTCTGGGCAGGCGGTTGAGGTCACATGACGTCCCATTTTTGTCAGTTTAGACTGACTTATTTCAAAAAGGGAGAGAAATCATTGGATGGTCTGCATTCATGCGCAGGGATGTGTTTTCGTACATCTGTTTGTGGGGTGAAGGGCGGTGATGACCTGTTCACTAGGCGGCAAGTGTACGCATCCTAGCAATGAGGTCTGAATCAGGACCCGAGTACAAACCAATTATCTTAAATATTATAAATCTACAGTTTACTTGTTTGCTAATGATGTGGTATTTGGTACGTTTTATACCTAGAACCTATATGGTAAGTTGCTTAGGCGGCACTGCAAATGAAATTGCCAGCTTATAAATGTAGTATCCCCAATGACAAAATAACATTGTGTCATGACACATCAATGTTCCGTTTCTTCATTGTGGTCAGTGATCACTTAAAAGACCCTATGAGTATCCTCCAGATACTAGAAATCACAGAATGGAAGGAGACATACACCCTACAGGTATGTACTAGCGACATCAAATCCTTGTATACGGTAATCGATCACGATGCCGGATGCACTGCAACCTGCCACTATTTAACCACAAGTTCCACCATAACAAACGCACAAATTAATTTCATAATGGACAGCATTGACTTCATTCTGAAGCACAATTACTTCTGGTATACTTCTACAACCAAGAGCAGGGGACAGCGATGGGGACATCTTTTGCACCAAGCTATGCAAATTTATTTGTGGCTTGGTGGGAAGACAACAAAATCTGGTCCAACAACAAGTATCTAGAATAAATCGTATGCTGGAAAAGGTACATCGACGACCTGTTCTTCATCTGGGATGGTCCACAAGACGAGTTAGAAGAATTTATCAGCCACATGAACAACAACACACTAAACTTGGAATTCAGCACAGACTCCAGCAAGCAAAGAAATGGTCACATTTCTAGATCTCGAAATATACATAAAAGACAACAGAATCCAAACAATAACGCACATAAAAAAAGTAAACGGAAACAACATGTTAGCGTTTAATAGCAACCACCACCGACAATGGGTTAAAAATATACCCGGAGGTCAATTCAGGCGAATTAGAAGGAACTGCACAGAAGACGAAGTATATGAAAGACAGAGCCAAGACCTAAAGAACAAATTTCTGGAGAAGGGATACAAAGAAATCTTCCTAATTGAAGAAATGAACAAAATCAAAGACACAGAAAGACACAGTCTGATCAACTACTCCAATAAACCCAAAACAGAGATGCCCATTACATTCATCACCAAATTTAATAGCAACCATGAAGAAATAGAAGAGATGCTAAAAAAACTTTGGCATACTCTGCTATTAGACGAAGAACTGAAACAAATTCTTCCAAACAAACCAAAAATTGTATACAGAAAAGCTACAAACCTGAAACAAAAACTAACAAAAAGCTTTTTACCGACACTTGAAACAACCAAAAAACTGAATAAAGGCTTCTACCACTGCACCAAATGTATGGGGTGCAAAAACCAAACAACTGGAACAAAGCCAACAAAATCCTTCAAATCCAACCAGAACCAAAGAACCTTCCAGGTAAAGAACCACGTATCTTGCGAAACAGGAGGAGCCATCTATCTCCTGGAATGCCCATGTGGTTACCAATATGTTGGACAAACAAAGCGAAAATTTAAAATTTGAATTGCAGAACATCTCTACAACATTAAAAAAGGATTAAAAACCCACAGCGTATTGTCACACTTCCTAGAAAAACATAGCAAAAATCCAAAGGGCCTCACCTTCATGGGCATAGAACATGTAGAACCCCACTGGAGAGGTGGCGATACTGTGACCGAATTAAAAAAGACTGAGACCAAATGGATATATTCACTTGATACCCTCGAACCAAAGGGGCTGAATATCTACATAGAACTCAAAGCTTTTCTCTAAAAAAACAACCTTGCGATTGCCATCCTATATGTAAAACACCCGCATGTTTTACTTCATCCAACACTATTCCTATCTATTTTCATCTATTTTTTGTATTTAATTTAATTTTTAATTTAATTTAATTATTTTTTATATCTACTTTAATTTTATTTTTATTTATATTTATTTTTATTTATTACTCTATATTTTTTTTATTTGCTATTTTTATTTTTATTTATTTTTGTATTTATTTTCATTTTATTTTATTTTGACCATTTTTTCAGCATTTTAAAATATTTGCTCAAAAAAACCTCACAGATAATATTAGGCTTGTACAAAGCCATGAGGTTCCCGCTGGAAGAACATCAACTTCCGGTTTTAAACTTCCGTTTTTTCAATAAAGTTCCCCTTATATAAAGGGGAAAAAAAACAGTTTTATTTATCCTTGAAAAAGCACCCACGCGGTGTGAAACGCGTTGGTTACGTTAAGAGCACCAGGAGAGGAGAACAAAGCTGCCCCAGCCACCCAGAAGAACGCTGCCGCTAATCTGCTACAGAAGCCGGAGCCGACGGGTGACGTCATAGCACCCGGCCGCGAAGTCCCACAGCTACAAACATACGCTGCAGACTTCAAGGGTAATATAGGGCTAGCTTCTCCAAGGACTGTGCTGCTCCCACCTTAACATGAAAGTGTGTAAACATATATGGTCATTTATTATTTATATTTATATTTATTTTTATTTTTTAATTTATTTATTATATATATATTTTTTTAATAACTTTTTTCTATTATTATTATTATTATTTTCTATTTTACTTATTTTCTATTTATTTTTATTATTTTTTATTTTATTCTATTTTTATTTCTATTTCTATTTTTATTTATTTTTATTCTTATTTATTTTTATTTCTATCTTTATCCTATTACTCTATTTCTGCATCTCCTTTCCTCTCTCTCCTTTTATTGCAAAGCTGAACACTCGGTCGTGCATCGGCCTCTATAACCCTACCCTCCCACAATTTGTTTGTGCTCCCCAGTCTGTCCCCACCTCTCCCCCCTAGCGCTTGATCACCAGTTGTGTCCGCACAACTTTACTACTACATTAACCCCTATATCAAGCTGCTCCCCCCTCAGAGCATATCCTACCTGAAGGATTTATTCCTTCACCCCCTCCAGTGATCACTTATGGTGGTCACATCAGGCCATTCCTCTACCAAAATGCAACCAAACTTATTATCCACTCACTCATCATTTCTCAGCCTGACTATGGCAACCTTCTCCTCGCTGGCATTCAACTTTCCCATCTCGCTCAACTCAAAACTGTTCTCAGTGCTACAGCTAGACCAGTGGTTCCCAAACTGTGTGCCGTGGTTGGTGGTCCAGAACCAATTCAAATTATTTATGGTGATTTTAATAGATTAAACCAGTGCTTGTGACTGACAATCATAAAATATGTGGATAATATCCTCTCCCGCCACTCCACATCTTCCTTGGCCGAAACCTTAACTGGCTCCCCTTCCTCTAGAGCAGGCATGGACAAACTGTGGCCCTCCAGCTATTGTGAAACTACACATCCCAGCATGTCTTGCCATAGTTTTAGCATTTCCTAATAGCAAAACTGTGGCAAAGCATGATGGGACTTGTAGTTTTACAACAGCTGGAGGGCCATAGTTTGAACATGCCTGCTCTATAGAGTCATCTTAAACCTCTTCACCTTCACTTACAACGCCCTCTCCAACTCAACTTCTCTTTACATCTCAAACCTCATCCCTACCATTTGCCAATGATCGTTGCCTATCCTATACCCTATTTACTAGTCCAAGGTTTTGCTTGTGCTGCCCACGTGACTGGAACAAGCTGCCGTGCTCTATCAGACTCTGTCCAACCTTGCAAAGCTTCAAACATGCACTAAATACCAACCTGTCCATCACAGCCTACCCTTCCACCACATAACTATTTTTAAGGTCACTTTCCCCACCCCCTGCCTTGTGTCTTGGTCATCTCTATTATGCTTACTTCCTGCCCTAAGACTTCCTCATGCTGCATGTCACATGTCTCCCCCCCCCCTTAATTGTAAGTTCCTTGGACCAGGGCCTTCTTTCTTGGAACAGGGTACTTTTCCCTCCTTTTCTCATAGCCCTCATCTCTTGCACTTCAACTACAGCTTTCACCTGCTCTATAGCCATCTAACCTACAGTATATCTATGTTTTGGTTACTGAAATGTGATGATGTTTTTAATCTGATTTATTTTCATTTTTGGTGTGCTGTATGTAGAGTGCTGCAAACCACTTGAAGTGCCTTACAAATAAAATGTAAAAATAATAACATGTATTTTTAATTTCTGTCATGCATTTAAATGTCAAATTAATGTCACTTCTGTCGTTTTGAAATGACACAAACATGTACATATAAACCAGGGGACAAGGACATTTCCAAAAATGTATTAAGTTATATTTTTGCCAAATATTAACAATTCATATTTTCCTGCTGTGAGGGTGAAAAAGATATATTTCAACCAATCAAAAAAATGCGCAAATTACAGGGGCGTCATTTAAAACATTTGCTTTACTTATGAGATTGGAAGAGTCATAAAAAATATGTAGACTCGGGGTCATATTAATCTTGGAAGCCCTGAAAGTTAGCATTAATTCTGTGCAATTTGCTCTCTGATTGGCCTCTAAAGCTGGCCATGTAGTTATACGATTTGGGCCCTTTTAACCCGATTCCGATTAATCGGGCCAAGAAATAGGGTGAAAAGTGCCCAAATCATATGTGCCTAACCTCAGATTCTTAGCCGACGCGTGGTCCCGTGCGCATCGGATCGGATCCAGAGACCGCATGTGCTGTACGTAAGATTTGTTGGGTCCTGGGGGTCGCATACAATACAGTGAATGCTAAAGGACAGCAAATGAAGTATTGTATGTGGTCCAACCACCCGGGAACCTTAACATTTTAGTGTAAGGGGCCTAAAGATTTTAAGTTACATTGCACATCTCTCCTGACAATGAGAGTATTCATTACATACTTGTATAACAGTGGCATTTTTGTACTACAGCATACCTGCCACCTGTCCCAATTATGGTGTGATTAATTAGACACTGACCTTTTCTCCCACCCGCGGGTGTCCTGCGGGGGGGGGGGAGTTGGGGGAGCTGGTGATCACCGGTGGTGATAAAGCAGCCAGTGATCACTGAATAGATGCCTTGCACATGCACATGTCATCTTTCAGTGCAGGGCGGGTAGCCGGGGCTGCCCAGCTGCTAGGGGGTGCTGGGCATGCCTCAAAATGAGGCTGGCAGGGGTGTGGCTCTAGAACATGCCCCTTTCAGTTGAGGCAACATCCACTCCTACCATGTCTCTTTTCCAACCAGACGTGACTTCAACACAGCAGGTGCCGATTCTCAAAAGCTAAAAGTTGGGAGGTACATTTAGGCCTACAGTACTTTATGCAGGGCCAGATTTGCCACTAGGCCCGTGAGGCACGGGCCTAGGGGCGGCACAAGCTAAGGGCGGCAGACAGCAGGGTCGGTTTTATGGGGGGCGAGCTGTGCAGGTGCACGGAGTGCTGCACGGCTCATCTCACAGCAGCAGCATCCCGCCTGTCAGCTGTCATCTCACAGCAGCAGCATCCCGCACCTCGGCGTCAGCGGGCTCTTGGGGTCTCAGTGCTGCCGGGAACTCCGGGCTATACAGAGCTCCCAGAGTGTCCGCCTGGGCAAACTATGGGCTGCAGCGCCCTACCTCAGCCCTGTCAGGGTGTGTTGCCCGGCTCCTAGCTCCCGCCACTGCTGCCGCCACCTGGTTATCTCAGCCATCTCACTGCCTGCCAATGACTGCTGCTGCTTAGGAGGAAGAGCGCTGAGTCCAGGCTGCCGGTGCCCGCCACCACCGCTATTGCCGCCACTGCCACCTGGAAGTTTCAGCCCTCTCCCTGCCCGCTGTTGACTGCTGCTGCTGCAGAGGAGGAGCACGTGTCCGGGGCTATCGGTGCCCACCACCACTGCTATTGCCGCCACTGCTGCTGCCTCCCGGGTGTCTCAGTCCTCATTCTGCCCGCACGGTGGCTGCTGTGAAGGAGGAGCGTGGTGTTCTGGACCAGTGGAAGCGGTAACTCTGGGGAGCAGCCCTCTTGACCTCCCTTCTATTTTAAAAATTCCAAAAGGGTCCTCTCTCTCCCTATGGGGCCAGGGGGCGGCTAAAAATTTGGTGCCTAGGGGCGGCCTGACCCCTAAATCTGCCCCTAACTTTATGTGCTAATGTACTAAGCTAGTAAAAGGTCTTGAATCACTAGAATACAAAGATAGGTTAACCAGGCTGAATATGTTGTCACTGGAGAAACGGAGGTTGAGAGGTGATAGGATTAGTATGTTCAAATACAGGATTGGGAATCATACGGAACTGGGAGATGATTTGGTCACTAACAGGGCTATACTAGGACATGAGGGCATGTTCTGAGGCTCGAGGAAAAGAAATTCCGTACTGAATTAAGAAGAGGATTCTTCACCATTAGAGCAGTACAATTCTGGAACTCATTGCCGGTGGGGTGGTTACAGCAACTAATGTTAATTAATTTAAATCAATACTGGATGCATTTTTGGCCACTAAGGGAATCCTATAGATATGATTTACTCAAGTCGGTAATTATATGTTAGTTGGGCACCCACTATAGTTAGTACGCTCATACACCCACTATCCATCTAAGTCTAACAGACAGGCAGTGGCAATTCTCCCTCGTAAGGGTCCATGACCCCCATAGAGGGAGAATAAAATAGGTCGCGAGTGTAACGAGCCACTGTGCCCGCAAGGGGCTTCGTTGCGCTCCACCTGCTGTCTGAGTCCCCGCAGTCGGGATTCGGACATCGGGCTAATGACTGTCGAAATACCGACTGTCAGTGTGTTATACCACACCCCTGAGACACTGCCACCCTAGGCAGGTGCCCTCCATACAACCTGTGTTTAATGCCCCGCGATCAGTAAGATACTGAACAATACAGTAGCCAGGAAGCTGGTCACACCCCTATTACTCTATGCAGCTAATGTAGTTGGAAAATACAAAATGCAAATGAATAATGAGCACCGCAAGCTGCTCATTTCATTTACAATAAACCTGACATAGAAAATGAATATATTTTTATTGATATATAGAAAGCTGACACAAGCAAATGCAATAAAAAAAAAAGCATTAAACTGCTGCGTTCGCGCTCCATTTACCACATATAAAGCCGACTCACCTGAATGAATTCACTGCTAACCAGACAACACACCCGCGTCGAAATTGTGCGCATTTCTTCATAGCTATGAAATCCATTGTTATTTCATTATGACTACGATGTTCCCTTGTCAGTTGTCCGGCTCTATGCTCTGTGCTTTATGAAAGCTGTGATTACCTTAGTCATTCTATTTTAGAATGTAATTATCTTGCAATGTGCTCTGCCAGTCTGAATAAATTAGTCATACGCCTCGCAGTCTCTTTAAAATATTGTTAAATGGTGGCAATAACAGAAATGCCAGTGGTCTAATTCACCCAATTAAATTCAGAGACATGTGAGATTTATCTGCCATATACTGTACACGGACCATCAAGCCTAGGACTGACAGGGGCTTGATCCCTCAATGATCTCCAGTTTTTCTTTTTCATGGAACCTTGTATATCACGAAGTACAATGTGTTACTAAAGATTAACCATACATTTATAGTAGACTGTAAGCTCCTTGGAGCAGGGCCCTCTTCCCTTTTGTACTCACAGCCCTCTTTTCTCGCACTTCAATTACAGCTCCCTCTAATGACCGTCTATATCCGCAACTCTTCTCACTTGTAATCATTCATATCTGCCTACAGCAACCTGCCCCTGGACAGCTCCTGTGCTACCCTACATCTCAGCTGTATTGTGTACTGGAAATTGTGCTGCAGGTTGTTACCTCTTTCTGTTTTCTGCTTAGATCTGTGTAACCTGTATTGTTCTAATGTGTGTCCTATGTACGGCGCTGAAAACCATTTGTGGTGCCTTTTAAATAAAATGTAATAATAATTTAATAATGGTTATCTTTTAACATTTCACATTTATCTTTAAAGATTGATAGGAAGAATATTTCTAAGGGCAAGATGTACTAAGATTGAAAGAATTATAAAATGGAGAGTGATGAACACCACCAAAGGGGTGGAAGCTCTGCGCTGTGTTGACCAATCACACCATGTATGAACTGTCACTGCTTTCTAATTAGTACAAATAGTATGTATTTTGTTAATAATAGGAATAATTGAATATGGTGGCCACCACAATTAAAAAACATACACTTAAATATATAAAATAATTATGTAACAGTTGTATACATCAAAATAGCTTTTGAAAAAATGAGGGATATTCAATGGATTGGTCAACACATAGCAGAGCTTCCACCCCTTTGTTTTTGGTTCCAAAAATTTAAGCTGCTTTGTACTCTTAGAAGTCCAAGCAACATACAATTATTTAGTGTGCAGACATCGACACACTAGAAGCCTGCAGCTTGCTGAATTACCAAATTTCTATATTAATAATAGAATTATTATTATTGATTATTAATATTATTATTATTTTTTTAATTAGCGCCTAATATTTGAGTTTGGTTTGCCCTGGCAGGCGCCTAGCTTGCCTTATGGAAAATCCTCCTCTGGTAAGGGGTGTTCACTTCAAACTGAAATCTAAATTGCAGTGTAAAAATAAAGCAGCCAGTATATACTCTGCACATAAATAAAAACCTCCCCCAAATCTGTGACATCTGCCCCACCTGCAGTACAGCATGGTTTTGCCCATTTGAGAAAGATTTAGTATTTGAGATCAACTCTGAATCAGGCCCCATGAGTGCCCTTTAATTTAAAAAGGTTACTTCACTTGACGAATGAGGGTACTATCGTCCAAAAACGTGTGGCTTTGTGTAAGGGGTGTGGCCTCAACATCACAAAAGGGACATGGCTTTGTGGGGAACGCACCTGATTATCCCTGAGTGCTGTCTGCACCTGAAGACTCTTCCAGCAGCACTGCAGAACCCAGCACCTGTCATCCCCTGAAAGAGAACATCCAGGAGTGGCCCCCTGCACCCACCATTGTGACACCAATAGAGGGCAGAACAGAATGCAGTGCCACAATCTTGCAGCACTGAGCCTATTAATAGCAAGTTGGAGATCCTGCTCATAGCTGCACAAAAACTTAATGTAGTTTAAGCGCGATTCTCTAATAATCATACTTTACCACTAGAGACTAAGGAGGCCATTCTGGTTGGCAAAATTCGGACAAATTTCGGTGAAATCGGCCCAAATCGGCTCAGTTTGATGTCCCTTCAGGTCCGATGCGTGGTCCAGTGCGCATCTGACCTGAGCTGGTGGTCGGACTTGCTGGCCATCCGACCACCCGACCTGGGACCTTCTTTCCCGTGCCGCAACGGGGTCTGGCCAGCTGGTGGTGGTGGAGGAGGACGGCAGCTTGCAGTGGTGGGCAGCAAGGTTCGTCCGAGCGGCGGCGGCAACTGGGAGCTTGTAGCGGCATTTTGCCAGGTGGCGGGATGCGGCTGCTGAATATTTTTAAATGACTGGCCAGATGTTGATTGGCTGAGAGAATTCTCTCAGCCAATCAGATGGGAGGCCACTGATTGGCTGAGTGAATTCTCTCAGCCAATCAATGTCCAGCCAGTCATTTCAAAATATTCAGCAGCCGCATCCCACCACCCGAAAAAATGCTGCAACAAGCTCCCAGCCACCGCCGCCAATCGGACGGACCCCGCTGCCCACCACCACCAGCTGGCCGGACCCTGCTGCCCGCCCCCGCAGCAGCTCCCCGGGAGTATTACATGCAGTAAATCGCAATACTATGGAACATCAAGGGCCAGATTGCATGTGAGCCTCCCAGGGAGCTTTCGGGGGCCTCTGGGCAAACTGGTTAGACTTGTCCTTAGGACAAATCGACCCAGTGTTTGAGGGCCTTAAGTTCCCCATAGTTTCACTCCACTAAAATGTTTATCAAGAGCTGAATGTTAGTGCTGGCTGTTTTATTCACAGTGATGTTGATGCTTATTGTACTATACCTTATTATTGATTCCATAATCCAGTGACCCACGGTGCAGCCTAGGGGACTGTAGTTTACCCTGTACAGTACATCCTCAGCTAGAAACAACCCTGTATTTGCTTGTTTGGTAAAGCATGACCTATTTCCTCTACATCAAACCTCATACAGACAACCTACATTGATATAGTTACTGTAACAAACATTTGGTAATGCCTCATAAAACCTTAATGGATAATCCAGCAATTTCAACATATAAATCTGAAGTTAAGAAAAAGCTGCTCTGTCTGCATTCTGCACTGCTGTCATGGAATAGTCATAATGTTGGAACAGTGCATAAAGTGTTCCAAGTGTTCTACTGAAAAACAGATTATGTTCATATTGCAGTTGAAACATTAATAGGCGGCTTTTAAAACTGTTTACCTCTTCTATCTTCTCTTGCACTAGCGCTTGAGTTACTCAGTGCTACATTTAAATGTCTGCCTAAATTCCTGAGGATAAAGTATCGCCGTCAAGTAGAAATTGATTAGTGCTGGTATAAGTACACTGTTAGCCAGTGATATAGATGGAATATTAGTAACAGTTGTAGACAGGGCCTAATTAAAGGTGATTCCTGAAATTGATAAAGCTGCCTGAGCGCAGCGAAACGCGTCTTTAAGGAGCCCAGAGAAGAGGATCAGCAGTTGAGGACCTGTAGGGCGCTACACCGATACCATCAGCCCGCCGCCTGACTGATATTTATCTCCGGCATTCAGGTCCCCACTGCATACACAGATAGCCGACTGGAAAGTGAGTCCAGCAGCTGCTGTCTGCACCAGAAGCTTGTGGTACTTATGCCAGCTGACTGATAGTGATTTGCGGCATTCAAGCCTATACTGTGCACGCAGGCAGCTGGCTGGGAAGCAAGTGTGTCAGCCGCTGTGTGCACTGGATATCTACGCTGTCCACACCAGCACACAGAAAGGCTGGGCTGGCTACTAATTCAGTGGAGCACAGAGTCCAGAGTCGGGCCACTGGCTACTGCAGCACTCGGACCAAAAGGGTGTTAAAATATATCAGGCACCTACTTGATACATCCATCGGGCAAATTTGCACCTGCCCGGGTGAGTGGAGGAGACAATACCAAGTACCATCAAGGAATCCCTGTGATATATACGGTGTGGGTCCGTCCTGAAAGCCCCAATTCCACCTGAAAATATCTATAAAATCTTGCTTACAACAAATCTGTGCGAGACTGTAACACCTGCCCACACCTGGCAATTTTTCCATCCAATCAGGAACTGGTAATTATCAATACCTCTCATGCTAATGCAGTGAAATGGCTTTTTAGAATTATTTTATTGAATTGCTGCATGCATGCAAATTACTGTTTTTTATTGTAATTGTATTTACTGTGTTTTTTTGTGTGTTTTTTGGTTTAATAAATTGTTTTAGCGTACAGAAGGCGCCCACTGGTCCTTTGTTCTCTTTGTCTACCTTTAGTGAGGGCGGCATCCCTCTACCAGAAGGCAGCCATCTGTACGCAGCACAGTACACCTGTCCCTAGCGCTCAAATTTTTCTCTGGTACCTAATTAAAGGTATCAGGTGCCCTAGACTAATACACATGTAGCTCCCTTGTAATGTGCTAACACACATGTATGTGTGCTCAGAGATTCTCCAGTCATACTGCCCATGTGCATGTAATTCTGCTTTCACATCGCAAAATGCAGAGTCGCACCGGGACTTTGAAATGGTTCAGTTCCGGGGCTACCCTGCATTTTGGGATGTTCACATCCCCTCAGCGAACAACGTCATCTAGGGGCACGGCGGTGAGTTGGCATATCATCGGGGGTGGGGGAGGAGGCAACGCTTTGAGCTCGTACTTCTCCAAGCGCTGCCTTCTCCATAGTGTGAATGGGAAACGGGTTGCTCGACCCGTTTAACCCGTTCACTCTGCACAGCAACACTGTGTTGCTACCCATTTGCAGGCGCTGGTAACCCCTTTCACATCACACTAATTACCGGGTTGAACCAGCAAGAAACTGGCTTGTACCCGGTAATTAGTTGCGATGTGAAAGGGGTATAAGGAAGATTATACAACTGGCATGTAGGATCTAATGCTTGTGGCGTGTGAAGGAGACTTTGGCTTTAGGCTGCCCGGCTGGTGCTGTAGCACAATGTACATAAAGTAACTGTTCAATCAGTAAGTTACATTGGCACGGCCATCTGGCGGTCACCTTAAGAACTTTACCCCCCACAGTACATTGAGAAGGGTGATAGCTAACAAGAATGGAATAAATTAGGTCTTAATTTTATTTCTCGGCTGTCACCTGCAAGATGTACCCCCCCACCCTCACCCCCAGTCCTGGCACCCTAAGCTGTAGCCAGTGGCGTAGCTACAGGGGTCGCAGCGGTCGCACCTGCGACCGGGCCCCTGAGCCAGGGGGGCCCAGCCCCCGCCACTGTCCGGCCTGGTTACTCAGAGGTCATACCTCTGCTCCGAGTCCTCATCTCAGCTCTCACTAGGCTGCCGGCAGCACTGCAATAGCTGCCGGTGCGCCTATGTTTCCGGCCACCAGCCCGTCAGCTACGGCTGCCCCTGCCTTCCCCTGCACACAGAGACAGACGCTAGAAGTCATAATTCACCTCTAGCGTCTGACAGGAAGCGCAGCTCTGCACTTCCTGGTAACGCGGCTGCAGAGCTGTGCTCCCTGTCAGAGACGCTGGAAGTGAAAAATGACTCTAGCGTCTGTCTCTCTCTGTGCAGGGTAAAGCAGGGGCAGCAACAGCAGCGTACGGGCGGGTGGCTGGGGTGGGCACATACGTATTAACCCCTTGGCAACGAGCTAGAACCCCTGGCAACGGGAATAAACCCCCCTTGGCAACGAGCATTAACCCCTGATAAAAAAAAAATTAACCACTTGGCAACATCCAATAACCCCTGGCAACACATATTAACCCCTTGGCAACGAGCAAGAACCCATGGCAACAGACATTAACCCCCCTTGGCAATGATGTATTAAAATATAAACAGACCGAGATTTTAATTTTGTTGTATGTAGGGGGGCCCCAAGGTGACCTTTCGCACCAGGGCCCATGAACCCTTAGCTACGCCCCTGGCTGTAGCCTAATAAGTCTATTGGTTAATCAGGCACTGGTTGTGGACGGTTAATATTGTTTAATAGAAAAGTAATTCCATGGCATTTGCAAGCTCTTGAGTCACAAAGCAGGACCATAACTAGTGTGGCGCAAAGTGTGTCTTACACACAGCATGGCAAGGTAGTGGGCACTGTTTGCGGCACTTAATTATCTGTTAAAATTCCTTTCACTTTTAGCTTCCAGCCCATTTCTTTATCCTACTAATACCAGTACAACGCTCATGAACTTTATTTAAGAGCTCGTTTTTATTCATTGTTATTTGAATGTCGTTTGTTACATTAAAAAATGCTGGCATACCCAGGATTCGAACCCACTGCCTGTGGCAGTCAGACACTTTTTACATAGAAAGCTAGGGAACTCTAACTATATGAAGCTCACCTTGTACTTTGTTAATAAATTATCAGCATTGCAGCTGAGCAGATCTATGTAGTGTGTGGCTGCAATGGATTGGATGTGTGGCTGCACACTACATAGATCTGCTGAATTACAATGCAGATTTTTTTTTTTACAAAATACAAGTACTATTTAGTTAGAAATCTCATAGTTCCTATGCAGGTTCAAATAGCACAATGAGGTGGAAATTTACTAAGATGGGAGTTCTATTTCACATGTGATGTTGCTATGGGCAACCAATCAGAATCTTCTCATTTATTTAGCACCTTCTAGAACAGGGCTGGGCAACACCGGCCCTCCAGATGTTGATGAACTACACATCCCAGCATGCCTTGCATCAGTTTCAGCATGGCCACATGGCAAAACTAATGCAAAGCATCCTGGGATGTGTAGCTCATTAACATCTGGAGGGCCGGTGTTGCCCAGCCCTGTTCTAGAAGATAATAGATAGTATACAGTATGATTGGTTGAAATCGAACTCTCATCTTAGTAAATTTCCCCTGAGTAAGGTGTTTGACTGGCATGCAACAGGTTATGCTTTAGAATTCTGGGAGTGGCAGTATACTGAAATATTTTATTTAATAAAGGTTCTATAACAAATGTGGAGTTACAGTAGGTCTATAACGCTCCAAATTCAGAATTGGTTGTCTTCGATGCTGTATATAAAAAAGATATCATTTAGAGGAAATAATATATTTTTTTGACAAATGTTTCTTTCCTTATATTACTGACAACAAAAAGCCTTCGATAGATTTCCTTCAGATAAAGGTAAAATAAGAGTAAGGCGGTAAATATACTTTTATTTTGTCTGTGGTTTTTCTTTAAATTGAAACACATTTGCTTTAAAAGCTAATTATGTTTCTCCAGGTTCCATAAAAGTCTTAAGCAGGAATGGAGAGAAGTTTTTTCTTCTCTCCGTTCCTGCTTAAGACTTTTGATGTCAGGAACATTTTTTAAAATGATATTTTTCAGATCTTGAGCCTGTTCAGTGCTAATTTTCCAGAACACATACAGTAATTGGAAAGCAATTAGTCATTGCTTTCAGCCCTATGTTTATAGTCAATTTGCTTAACTGCTGCATGTATTTCGGTCTTGCCCTTCCTCTGCCAGGTGTTACTGTGCTCTAAGTAGGCCAAAGACAGTCATTGTTAGCAGATTATTTGAAAGAAAAAACACTTATTTTAAATATACCATGCCTTCCAATCCTCCTGCCTACGTATTGCTACTTAATTCTCTGCCACGTTATTATTTGTTCAATAAAATTATAATTCTATGTTATTCTAAATTTCTAATACATTGAGTGTGTCGATATAAATGAATCATATCTTCGGTAATAATAATGTTGTGGGGGGGGTAGATGTAAAAGGCTGCTCGCACATCTAAGTTTGGGCATGCTGCTGTTTCAGCAGTATGTTGGACAGCAATGTGCGTTCAAGTGTGAGTAGGGAACAGCGTTTGCCATGCGGTTGCCAGGAAGAATCAAAAAGATTCTGCCGCTTGGGTGCCCTGGAAGGTTGCCAAGTGGCACTCCATCCCCCTATAAGGCCAGTGACAGGCACACATTTTGAGCCCTTTTGTATTTAATTTTAGCCTATAGGACTGAGCATTTGTGCTTTCGGTACTTGTGAGTTATCTGGGCGTCCGATTTTTTGATTGTATGCCTTAAGTTAAGGCATACAATCAGATGCGATGCGATATCGCATCGCATCGCATCGCATCGCATGCGACCATCGGATGCGATGACCCGATTTTTCCATAGGAATCAATGTTAAAATGGACTGAGTCCATTTTAACATGGAATTCAATGGGAAAAAGGGGTCCTTTTCATACCCCTACTATCCAAGTGGGCATGGAGTTGGATATAAACCTGTGGCGAGCGTAGCGAGCCACCGAGCCCGAAGCGTGGCGAGCGAAGCGAGCCCCGCGAGGGGACGGTATTCCGTGTCCCCTCGCGGGGCTCGCTACGCTCGCCACGCTTCGGGCTCGGTGGCTCGCTACGCTCGCCACAGGTTTATATCCAACTCCATGCCCACTTGGATAGTAGGGGTATGAAAAGGACCCCTTTTTCCCATTGAATTCCATGTTAAAATGGACTCAGTCCATTTTAACATTGATTCCTATGGAAAAATCGGGTCATCGCATCGCATCGCATCGCATCCGATGGTCGCATGCGATGCGATGCGATGTCCCGATCCGACCCGATTTAAAAATCGGACGCCCGGATAACTCACAAGTACCGTGCTTTCTGTTATATACAGTATTATATAGACATGTGGGGGCTCCTGGCAGAAGTAAGCCCTCAGTGAAGGGATATGACCAAGGTACAGAGCAGCATTGTGTTTCCCTGTGTCCTCCACAGGGATGGACACAGGGAAACACAGTGACTCCTCTCACAAGCAGCTTACACTATGAATCAGGAACTCATATCTTTGTTTTCATTTACTCATGATGTTTATGGATCGCTTTCCCATGATGCTTTATAGATCGATTTCCCATGATGCTTTATTGATTGTTTTCCCATGATGCTTTATTGGTTTGTTTTGCCATGAGATTTGAACATATGAAGATAACATATACTGTAGTTTAAAATGTGTACCTGTTATATAATACATATATAATACAGTCTATGTGATACATTTTATGTACAGATTACAGATTAACAAGACTAATATATATATTTATATAAATCACATAGATACTGTATATATATATATATATATATATATATATAGATATAGATCTATATCTATATCTATATCTATATATATATATAGATATAGATATATCTATATATATATATAGTTTCGCTCTCTGACTGATGAGACACACAGTACTCTCCTTGAATTTAAATCTGGTGAAGACATCAGTCGGATAGTTCATATACCCATCCTGAATTTTTGATATCCTGCCAGCCTACACCCGTTTCTAGGGTGTTTGATCCAACTCTGGTATTCCTACCATTCGTGATAGAATACATGTGTTGATACCTTGTTACCCCTGAGGAAGTCCCTATGGGACGAAACGCGTAGGGTCTCTCGAAAGTGGTATCTCACATCAAATGATGATGCTTACATCTGTATGAAATACATATTTTATATACTTTTTATTGTATGAAATAAAAACTTTTTACTGCTTTATATGTGTGCATATATACAGTTTTGGTGAAACTGCCATCAGCGCACCTCTACACTTTCTTTCTCTCTCTATGTATTCCCTATACCTCTATTAACAGCAAGGTATTTAGAGGTGCTGCTAACCCCACAGAGCAGACAGGGTCACAACCCCCCATCCTTAGATATATATGTATATATATATATATATATATATATATAACAGTGGTCAGGGAACTCGGTCCTCATTCCCTCATTACCCCACACAGTGCATGTTTTGCTGGTAACCCAGCAGGTGCACAGGTGTATTAATTACTCACAGACACATTTTATAAGGTCCGCAGGTGGAGTTAATTATTTCACTTGTGATTCTGTGAGGAGTAAATGATGGGGAGAGGACGGGTAGGGAGTTTGTCTGCACACTCTTAGTGGGTCGTCAATATCTTTATTTTTAGACCCGTGTTGCCCGCTATTTTTCATTCACTTGCGGGGGTGCCACTCAGGGTAACTTGGAGTATATAGAAAACTGTGGTAGCACAAAGAGTTGTGCCAGAAAAGAGGTTATGCTGTTTGAGTGCACACTATGTTTATTATATTTTTTACTGTATTGTAATCATGAGTATAAGGTAAAATTTAACTTTTAATAAACTTGCTTTTTTAAAAAGATTTCCCCTTTGTTTTTATTCCTTTATATTCTTAGGAACAGAAGAGGATTGGATTTTCTAGGTGAAATATAGAATTAAAATAATATACGGTACTTGTTTACTAGCACGGCCACACCGATTTACATCGGGGTGGTCGTGTCGGAAAAATCGGGTCGATCGCATCGCATGCGATTTGGTCGCATGCGATGCGATCGTCGCGACCGACCGATTTTGGACCCGATTTTTTTTTGGGAATTAAATGTAAATCGGGTCCCTGGGACCCGATTTTACATTGGATTCAATGTAAAATATTCCCAACCCCCCCAAAATGTCACGGCGTACACCCCACCCCACGATAGACGCCAACCCGAAGCGTGGCGAGCGCAGTGGATACTATCCACGTCGGCGTGGAGTTGAGAATAGAATAGTGTGGCGAGCACAGCGAGCCACCGAGCCCGAAGCGTGGCGAGCGCAGCGAGCCCCTCGAGGGGACGCGGATACCTTCACAGGTAAACGCGTCCCTTCGCGGACTTCACAGGTGTCCGCGTCGCCACGGACACCTGTGAAGCCCGCGAGGGGACGCGTACAACTGTGAAGGTATCCGCGTCCCCTCGCGGGGCTCGCTGCGCTCGCCACGCTTCGGGCTCGGTGGCTCGCTGCGCTCGCCACACTATTCTATTCTCAACTCCACGCCGACGTGGATAGTAGGGGAATGAAAAGGTCGGAGGACGCGCACCACCGCCCCTCGCGGGCTCGCTGCGCTCGCCACGCTTCGGGTTGGCGTCTATCGTGGGGTGACGACGGGGACATCTAAAATGTGAAATGGGTCATATTGGCCCATTTCACATTTTTTCAGGATTTCAATGTTAAAAAATCTTTTAACATTGAAGCCTATGTAAAAATCGGGGGCATCGCGCCTATGTTAATGGTCCCGACCGACGCGATGCCCCCGATATTTTACCTTTCCCGACACGATTTCAATGTTAAAATATTTTTTAACATTGAAGCCTATGGGGAAATCGCGGGCATCGCGTCGGTCGCGTCGGGACCATTGTTAACGGTCCCGACCGACGCGATGCCCCCGATATTTAAAACAAAAGAATGTCAGAGCCCGTGGTCTGCTGCACTTAATTTGATTTGTTCAATATTATAGTTTTATTGAAGGTATTTCCTGGGTCTTGTTGTGTCCGTGCACTGTTGCCTGTAATTGGATTTTGCCCAGTTACTTATTTAAATGTATTTAATGTAGGGATATATGCTGTTTCTTATTGTTGCCAATATTATTGGCTTCTAATTCAGCATATTCCTCTTTTCAGAAAAAGGTGTGTGTTGGGTTTATTTTATTCCCTCAAGGCTTGGGGTTATACCACTTCCTCTAAACTTAGAGGTTCTGTTTGTCCCAGCTAGTGGGACAAACAGGGTTTCGGTGCAAATAGTCTTTGAGAGAGAATTTTTTAGATTTCTGTGTATAGTTTTTATTTGCACATATAGCCTTTAAGCTTTGATTTTAATGTTTGTAAAGTTGCACGGTTGTTTAGTGGGTCTATCACTATTCACCTCGATGTGTATTTCTACACTGCAGTAAGGGTCCCTGCCTGGACCGACAGTTGGAGCCCTGCTGCAGTTTTTAATTGAAGATTTTTCAGGGTTTCCTTTCAGTGATTCTCCCACTAAAATTCCACATGCATTTATTTATTATTCTTAATTTGCACATATTGTATTTTGATATTTCTTTAGCGCTTATTTGTAGGTTTTGCTGGTGTATTCTGTATTAATTTTGTGGGTTTTGTTATTTATTACCACACTGTATCATTTAATTGCAACAAGCATCTCCTGTCTGAATCAGTGGTTGGAGCTTTGCTACAATCTCCTGCTTTGGAGAGTATTAATTTCGATAGTATTGTTGTTAGTTCGTTACTATACAGATAATAATATATCCAGCAATATGATGTCCTTTTATGTGCGCATTTATTTATCCTGTATTTCCCTGTGCAGATTTGGTTGCAATCCCCTGGTTGGGTAAGGGTTAATATTGATTCCCTGTGTATCCACACAGGTTTATTATATGTGCGTTCGCTGGCTTATATGTGGATTCATAAACTGCTTTTCCCCACTTAGTGTAAGCGGCAGATTTTACTATTTATGTATGCGCACTGGTTTGCTTCTATGTACATTCATAGATTATGTTCCCACTATGGGTGAGCAGTGCGTTCTACTTTATGTATACACATTTATTTGTATTGATGCACCAATTGCTTTCCCCACTTTTGGTGAGTATCGCCGCTGGTTATTCCCACACACACACCTTATTTTTCTAAGTTCAAGTTATATACATTTCTATATTATTGTCATTAATATCATATAGTGCAGCTAGAGGTCGGGCTCTAACAGCTCGACGCGCGTTTCACCTAATAACGCTTTTTCAAGACCAACCTGCCAATCCAAGTGCCTCCTTAGGATTATATTTATTTATTTTCCTCCTCCAATCAGGTCGCGTTGCCGCAGTCACGTGTCCTGTCGTAAGCCAATCCTGTGGCTGTAGTTTCTTCTGTTATCAGACGGCAACTCCGTCTATTTTGCCCTATTTCCGGGTCATGTGACTCGCGTCATGCATCACATGGTCTGGACTGACCAATCACTGTCTCGGGATCTCGATCCCGGAGTTAGCTGTACCCGGGACTCTGTATACTGTAGTTTGGGTTTTAAAGTTTTATACTTGTTACTGCTTAGGCATCTTTCTATATCTTGGTCTTTATATGTATGTGTTCCAAGGATCGTACTTTAATATTGACAGGGTATTGATATCCCTGTTTCCCAGGAGTTCATAGCATCCTGATGATGTTATTCTTTTATGCTATGTACTGAGGGGTCCGGAGTCTTTATTGAATAATATCATTTTGGAATAAAAGTTATTTCTTTTCCTGTTTTTAAAAGTTATCATGGAGTTTAGCCGTTCCTTTTCCTCTTGAGCTCATCTCAGTTTATTATCATGATCTTAATTCGATTCCTCGATATTTGTTATTTCATTTATTGTTAGTACATTATAATTTATTCAGATTCCCTTTTGATATTTATCTACCATATATACTCGAGTATAAGCCTACTTTTTCAGAACATTTTTTATGCTGAAAAAGCCCCCCTCGGCTTATACTCGAGTGAGGGTCCCACTTGAATCAATGAGTTTTCCCAGTTTTTTTTGTTGTAAAATTAAGTGCCTCGGCTTATATTCGGGTCGACTTATACTCGAGTATATACGGTATATTAGTGAATGGATCTGGATAGGGTTTGAGGAAAAAAGTGTAACAAAAAAGTGAGGAAAGTGATCAAGCATATCAAAAAAACGTGAAAAAACTGATAGTGATAGTGAAAATTTTTTAATTATATAGTGAGAATGGATTTTCATTTTGGTGATCTATTATTAATATAGTTATTTGCCAGTAGGTGCCATATATTGGTTGCTGTGTAGGGAGAGGTGATAGTAAGTTTCTGAGGGGGGAAAAAAGAAAGAAGAAGAATAATAGTTGTGAATTATAGGTCTGGGTGAGATGTGTGATATTTTGGTATATATACGTATATATGTGTGTCTTGTTGTGTGGTTTCTGTGATGGGTGATGGTGTATATCTCCTTGTTTTCAGTAGTAAGTTTGGTTTTATATTTTAGTAGTTTGTCCTCTTATTTTAACATGTTTCTTTTTTGTGTCTCATATATTTCTTATAGGTTTCTGTAGAGCTCTTCCTTCACCTATTTGAGAACACGTCATCTGGTGTCTTCAGGTAAGTTTTTCCTTTTCTTATTTTTTGTTTTTATTATTTTTATAATTTTATGATTCTGTGAGGAGACCTGCAAAACATGCACTGCGTGGGGAAACCGAGTTCCCTGACCACTGATGTAGAAAAAGGGTTCAGATCAAATAAAAATCAGCCCTATGGGCAACACGTAGATACAGATTCTTACAATAATGCATCAGTATTGAAGGTTACAGTCACCAAATGAATGTACAGAGCCTAACGCGTTTCGTCATATCCATGACTTCATCAGGGGCAGATAAGCCGGCTGTAATTTCCCAACAGAAGGATACCTGGTTGCCCAGTGTGCGACGAAACGTGTTCCAAAGGACATCTGAAAATTTGCCCCTGTAACCCGACTACCCGTTACACATAGAGCCGGAATTATTGCCTCCTTCAGCCGCAGACTCCACCCATCATCAAAGATGCTGTGGCAGAGCGTTGTGCGGGACTGACAACAGAGAAAGGCTGCGACGGGGGAGATGGCTTCTGCGGCGCAAATCCTTCTGCAGACTGTCATTAAAACTGGCCATTCTACAGAGCGGTAAGAGCTATATGAGGAGACAGGACGGACACTGTTGATATTCGTTTAAAAACAGAAGTCTTTGTTTCCAAACCGAATGATTAGTTACCTTCATATTAAAGCAAGGTGCTTTTGCCGCATATCTTTAAGTGTGTACACGTCATCTTACCAAAATCCATAATCCTCTTATGTGGTGGCTGCAGGGTGGCAAGTTACACCCCTCTAGTTTCTAGCGCCAAAGACAATTTTTGGTACCACATGCATGAGAAAGAGTTCTAAATGAAATACATCTATGGGTTTTGGATCTAGAAAGCGTGGTTTCTGGGGTCGTGGGCGCATGTTTTACGTATATTGCTCTCTCTGACTTGTGAAAAACTTGCATTTTAGAGTCTTGGGTCGAAGTACCTAGGTCAGCCATGAAAGGGGCCCATTTCTTGTAGAAAGAAGCGAGGCTAAGATGGGAAGGGGATAAGGTTGTTTTCCTATCAAAATATAACAGTTGTAGAAGCTTTTGTTGAACCTCTGAGAGAGATGGTGAAGTACGGGACAACCAATGGGTCAGTATTATCTTTTTTGCCACTGATACTATGAAAACTGCAAGCTGAGAACCTGTTGTTTATTTACACCAAGGTTCCAGTTTGTAAAATCTGCTAGTATACATGCTGCTGGATCCAGGATAATAGAGATATGAAATATGCGTTTGAGGTATTCTATGACTTTACACCAGAACCTGCATACATATGGGCAGTCCCATAGACAATGAATCAAGGAGGCTGATGCAGTGACATTTCGGGCATTCGGCTGAAAGAGATGGGTCGAATTGAGCATATTGCGCGGGGGAGACGCACGCTCAAGGAAGTGTTTTTAAATGCACTTCCTGAAGATAAGAGGATTGGAGGGTTTTCATGGAGTACATAAAGTAAAATTGCATTTGCGTCGGTTGCGCAAACACAAAGTCTTTTTGCCATCGTTTGCTCACAATATTCCAATGTCTCTCAGAGGTTCTATCCATCAATAATAAATATAGCATAGATAGGCAGTAAACTCTAGTTTTACATAAATTCACTAAATGTTGCAAGGGATCTAGAGCAGGGGTGAGGATTTGTGAGAGCAAATTGCCGGTAAGAGAAGAAAGGTAATGTCTTGTTTGAAGGTACATGAAAAAAATCACAGTTTGGGATATTAAACAATTCCTGTAGTTCAGTGAATTGAAGAAAGTGTCCTCCAGGGTCAAAGACTTTCGATGAGCTAGTTAGCCCTTTGTCCCTCCAAAGTCTTATGCTGGGTACACACCAGGACGACTAGGGCCCGATCCCCTCAATCTAGATCCAATTCCGACCAATTGGATGTAGATTGTGTGGTGATTGGGCCCTTTTCTGTCCTGGTGTGGACCGATACCGATCCGATGCGCGGTCCCGCGGGTCGGTCGGTCGTTATTGAGATCCTACCTGCTGCAGGTAGGATCTGAATGACGACCATACAGCCGGGTGCGAGTCGCCATCGGATCGGACCCGCTCACGGTGCACATCGTGAGAGGGTCGTGCCCCCCCGCGTCACCGTAAGCGGGTCGGACGAGACACTGATGACCCGCTCACGATGTGCATCGTGAGCGGGTCGTCGTGGTGTGTACCCTGCATAAACGTGGTGTTAGACAAGGATGGGGGAAATGCTGGATTACCCCACAGTGGTATTTGAAATGAGTAGAGTGGGTTTCTATTTAATTGCCGATATACAAAACGCCATGTAAGGTATATATCTCGGAACAGTATGTGTTGTTTTATTGAGAGAGGAAGAAGTTTAGGGGTGTGTGTATTAGAGCTGCTTGTGAGTAAGGATATTAACAGTTTCTTACATAGCGCACACATATTCCGCAGCGCTTTACAGAAAATATTTGAACAAGCACCTGCTCAGACACTCCCTGGTTTGTACCATCCTCCACATGGTCAGAGGTCATGCTACGCAGGCCACACCGCCCTATCGCCTGCCCACCCAGCTCCTGGCCGCACCCCCAGCCCGCCTCGCTCTCTTCCGCACCACCTGGCTCCTGGGCCCACCCACCTGTCTTCTGGCTGCATCTACATATGTACGTTAATATGTGGGGTGGCCAGGATTGAAAAAATGCCCCGGAATTGCCATCCCTACTGGACTGCCACAATTATTATATTTATTTATTAACAGTTTCTTATATAGTGCAGCAGACTCTGTTGTGCTTTACAATTGTAGAGAGTGATAGAACAAACTGGGTAACAGACTTGGAGGTTAGAGGGCCCTGCTGCAAGCTTACAATCTATAGGGGTAGAGGAGGGAAACACAAGGAAAGGCACCAGTAATAGCATAGCTTGTAGGTCCAGAAAGGAAGCTATATAATACATAAGTGCTTCAGAGGGTTATGCGTGTGGAACATAAATATGATAGGCTTGCCTGAAGAGGTGAGTTTTCAGGGAACACTTGAAAGTTTGGAGGCTAGTGGGGAGTCTTATTGTGTGTGTGGAAGGGCATTCCATAGGGTGGGAGCAGCCCGATGAAAGTCCTGTAATAGTAAATGGGAGCTAGTGATCCGTGCAGAAGAGAGACGCAGATCTTGTGCAAAGCAGAGTGGTCGAGATGGGAGATATTTTGCGATAAGTAAACAGATATATGCTGGTGCAGTATGGTTAATAGCATTATATGCGAGTAGAAGTGTTTTATATTGAATACGGTAAAATACAGGCAACCAATGGAGGGACTGGCAGAGCGGATCAGCAGACGATGAGCATCTTGCTAGGAAGATCAGCCTAGCAGCAGCATTTAAAATGGATTGCAGTGGTGAGCAGTGGTGTAGCTAGGTACCACGGTGCCTGGAGCAAGAGCATGTCCCCCCCCCCCCAATTTGTAGTAGGTGGCACCCCCCTATTTGTAGTAGGTGGGATACCCCCCCCCCCCCTAGGCAGACATATTAGACATATTCAGAATCTGAGGGGGGGTTGGGGGATCTGAATATGTGACATGTCTGCTTATGGGGGGGTTGAGCTGGAAGGGGATCTGACTTGTAACAGTGAGTCTAATGCAGACATGCAGTAGCAGTAACAGTCACAGACCCCCCCCCCCCCCCACACACACACACACCCCCATAAGCAAGCATGTGTCACATATTCACAGATCCCCTCCAGCACAGCCTAGGCAGATCATGCAGTGAAATTTACTCCCCCACGCCTGCCAGTGTATGGATCAATAATTATGCCCAGGTATACAGTGACAGACCAGTGCTGGCTGCCCCAGCCCCCACTCACTTCAGAAAGCCTGTCCACGACGCTGCTGTTGTGCTCCTCGGTCTCTCTCCCCTCTCAGGCTGTAGTTTTACTTTCGACATCAGCCTGAGAGGTGCTCCCCCTGCCTGCCAGCGGCTGTATCTCTACCTCAGGCAGCCGCAGCAGCAGGGAGAAGGAAGACAGAGCAGGGAGCTGTTTCGCCGCGCAGACTGATGCCGGGCACAGCGGGGAACTGGCGAGCAGGGCGGGGGAGCCGGTGGCAGAGCTCCGGCGCCAGGTGACATGTTGGCGCCTGGAGCTGGTGCTCCGCCGGCTCCACCCTAGCTACGCCTCTGGTGGTGAGTGTCTGTTCTTGGGAAGATCAATTAGGAGACCATTGCAATAATCAATGCGGATATAATGAGTGCATGGATAAGAGACGTAGTAGTGTCTTGTGTGAGATAGGGTCGTATTTTAAATATGTTTGCAGTCCATGCGCCACACGCCAGAGCGAACATTGCAGTCCCAGTCATGTCAACTTGCGGTCCCGGCCAGGCTGGGCTACTGGAGGCAAATGGGGTTGCTAAGTGGCATTCACATAACAACAAAATAAAATAACATAAATTGACACCCCATAATGAATGATCAACAGTGGATGTATAAAATATAATGCAAGAGACTCCAAATTTTTGGGTAGTCCCGTCCCCCATAGCCCCAGAACAGTGAAAACTCCTCCTGCATCCCACCTGGTCCCTAGAGAAGTGGGCAGGATACACAGATAAAGCTGGATCCTGGCAGAGTGGGTGGGATTAAAATGAAGCAAAGCTTCATTCATGCCTCACAAGGACAAGTGATTGGTGGGATTTACCAACATGGGGCCTGGCGCGGACACCTGTCTTTGCCCCTACCCTAAGATCCCATCTACGTCACCTCTCCTGGCTTGTCCCTGGGGGGTGAACTGAAATGGATGTATGATACAATGTACAGTAGTTCATGTGCCAACATCAAAAGAGTTAAACAGTATTTGAAAGAACTGTTATAAAAAAGTGCTTGAAAAATATATAAACGAGGCGGACTATTATGCGAAATAAAAACATATTTAATATAATGTGCCTTGATTACTGTGGGAATTATGTAATAAATGCCGGGGATAATTTAATGATTGCAGTGAAATAATTTGTGTAGGCTGAAGTTGACGGCTCAATAATTCAAAACATTTCCTACCACAAGGATACATAAAGCTTCTACACATTTCCCAGCATCTCCTGATGCGAATGTACTCCCACTTCATATTCTCACAAACACATTTTATTATTCCTGTATTTTCTATTGAAATATAAGCAATAGCCTCAAAATATATATATCAATGAAATAAACATTTGTGTATAAAGCCTGTGTGATACCTGGTGGTACTGTAAATGATGAAGAGCACAGGTTCTCAAATGCGGTCCTCGAGGCACAGTGCATGTTTTGCAGGTTTCTTCACAGAATCGCAAGTGAAATAATTAGCTCCACATGTGGGTCTTTTAAAATGTGTTAGCGAGTAATGAGTGCACATGTGCACCTGCCGGGTGACCTGGAAAATGTGAACTGTGTGGGGTACTGAGGACCGAGTTTGAGACCCACTGATGTAGAGTCAGGGCCGGCGCTACCCGCTCAGCACAGCCTGCAAAGCAGGTAGGCGCCGGTCCTGGAAGGCGCTTCCTCCTCTCCTCTGATCCGAGACGGACTGTAGTTGCGCGCTGTCGGCTACCGCAGCCTGTGCCTGTCAAAGTGTATGACAGGCAGCGGTGCCGGCAGCAGCGCAGACCCGGGCGCTGGACATGGGGCACACTCAAATACATTTTGGCACCGGCCACAGCACACTTGGCCGCCCGCTGGCTGCCGATCACCTCCAGCTCTCCCGCGCTGCTGAATAACGCTTCTCCTGCCACACCATTACATGTGTGTAGAGGGGAACTAGATTCGAGCCGGCGAGTGGTCAGGTTTTTTTTTTTTGCTGGAGCAGGTTGACGGTGCAGTGCGGGACACACTGCGGGGGCCAGGACACAGTCACGAGGCCACGCTGCCAGGAAAGAAAGGTTAGTGCTACAGGGGCAATTATCGATGGGGCAGAATAGTGGGCCACTATAATAGATACTGCAGTAACACAGAGGTGGCATTGGCACAGAATTGATTAGAATGAGTTGAGATCTGAAGTGTCTCTCAGCGTTTATTCATATGCTGTGAGTGCCACTGCGACCTCTGTGTTAATACAGTACATTCAATTTTAAGGGCCAATAACAAGCTGTACCAATAGAGGAAAGTGTCAGGGACTTGCTTTCTGAGTGTATGTGTGTATAAAAAATATGTATGTATGTATGTGTGTGTGTATATATGTATATATATATATAAATATATATATATGTGTGTGTGTGTGTACACACATAATGTATGTACACGCATATCTATGTATGTACCAGTGACGTGCAGTGGTGGCTGTGACTGTCACAGCCACCACCTGTGGACACCACCAACAACTGCACAACCCCCCTTTTATTGTGGGCATTATGGGTCACTACATGTGAATAACATTGTGCGAACACAACTCCTTTATTTGTGGCACGTGCCTCTTTTATAAGGTATGGGAGGGAGGGCGCAAATTTAGAGTTTGCAGGGAGGCGCTGAACACCCTAGCACCGGCCCTGTGTAGAGTGAGTGTATAGACTGACTAGGGGATACATATGATACCCCAGCAGTGAGGACAGTGGCGTAACAATAGCCCCGCATACCTTGCTGTGGTGGGGAGGCACTGAGTAAGTGTGGGCGCCGGAGGTCTGCAGGGCTATTGCTGCGCTGACCTGTTTTACCCCTTTGCTTGACGCTGCCATCGCTGGGTCTGTGGCCGGGACCTACAGATCTACTTGTACTTGTCCTCCTGGCTCCTGCTGCTATTAAAAAATGGCCATCACAAAATGTCTGCCACCTTACAGTAGACCATTTTTGAGGATGGTAGAGGAGGCAGCGGCCTCCTCCAGCATCCTTAAAAACAGTCCACTGTTAGGGGCAGACATTTTTTGAGGGTCATTTTCATTAGCAGCATGAGCCAGGTGGAGTGCCAGGACTGCAGACCCAGCGGTGGTGTCAGCAGCAAGCGGAGGGTTAAGGCAGGGTTTGGGGGTTTTAATTTTACTGATTTTGCTGGGGGGAGGGGGCTGCTGAAAGTTTTGGGTGGGGGGATGCAAATTTTGTAGTTACGCAGCTGAATGAGGACCTACCTCTGCGCATCCCTCTCAACTTCTAGAACATAAAAAGCGGGATTAAATGGGGCGTGGTCTATGTAAATGAGGGGCGTGTCTCATACAAATTATGCCATCACCCGGTCACACCCCTTTTTACCCTCAGCATCTATTTCTTCAGGCTGTGGGGACCCCCCCCCCCCCCCACTACCCGCCACGAGACACTGCCAGGCCGGGTGAGACTGTCCCCAAAAACCGGGACAGTCCCACGAAAACGGGACTGTTGTGAGGTACACTGCATACGGATATGGAAATTCCCAACAGAGGCTCCGTAAATAAGTTAACCCTCTCCCCCTACCCCCAAACAAAACCATCCCTGCTTGCATCCTAACCGTCATTCACACCACAGCCTTACCAAAACTCTCCCCTGCTAGAGCCTATATTCCATATCCTTTCATCAAAACTTAACCTCTCCACCCCGCAGCCTAACCCCAACGCCCCCTTTTTTTTTGGGGGGGGGGGGTTATATATTACTCAAAAGGGCCCTTCCAAGCGATATCTATTAAAAATTCATGTAGTGTGTATGGGGCTTTAGCCTCTTCCACCTCTAATGGGAAGCTATTCCAATTGTCCACTGCCCTCTCTGTGATATAATTGTTCCTAAAAATTTCCCCATAACCTACCTTTCTCCAGTGTCAGTGCATGTTCTCAAGTTCTAATACTTCTCTTCATTTGAAGAATGTTTCCCTCCTGGACCTTGTTAAAACCCTAGGTATATTTATGCGGGCTCTGTGTCTGTGCAGGGTGACGGTGACTTGACCTGGGACGCGCTGAGCCACCTGCAGCGCCAGTGCCTATACTAGACTTCTGCTTAGGGGAAATCTGACATGGATTAATGCAGTTGTACAACAGGGAGAGCAACCCGACGTCATTGCCGGACATCACTGTACACGTCCTGTAGTACACACAGCACAAAGTGCGGTTACGTTATTCCCAGACTGATGGCCTTAACTCGCCCACCGCCATAGTGCCAGCATGCAGCCCTCATCTTGTACTTCTGTATTCTATAATATACAGTAGTGGTTCTTAACTCCAGCCTTCAGGTACCCCAACATGCCATGTTTTCAGGATTTCTGTCTGTTGGAAACAGGTCCCATCCCATATTTACTGACCCAGCAAATTCACTGTGCATATTTTAAGAAATCCACAAAACCTGACCTGCTTGGAGTACTTGAGTGGAGTTGAGAACTTATACTGAGAAATGCGGAGAACACAGTAGTATTCCTATAGGACTGCCTTCCCAGCTAGTGACAAGTTACCCTGTATCAGCGTGTCAGTGTTCCCTGACTGTGTAGTGTTAGTGTAGAGCAGATGAGTCTATTCCAGCTGCCCAGAGATAAGGCTGAGGGCACAGATAAGGCTGGGGGCTGGAAGGTGTGTGCCTGAGTCAGGCAGTGAAGAGAGATAGTGCTGAGGGGTGAGAGGTGTGAGCCCTGTGCCAGCAGCTGTGCATGCAGAATAAGGCGTGCGGATGTGCTGACAGATAGGACACCTGCACCTCCTCTAGGGGCCATATAGCCTAGGGAACATCTATCTCTAGGGCAAGTTCATTTACATTCACTGTAGTCCTGTTCTCACTACTCACTACATGATGACCCCCCCCCCCCCCCATGATCACAGCCTGTACCTGTACCCCCAAACGCCAGCCATCTGTGTCATAAAGGGCCAGGGCCATTTCTAGACAATTTAGCTCCCAGGGCAAAGAAATAAAATAGGGCAAAATAGGGGGCGTGGTTTATTTTAAAGGGGGTGTGGCTTAATATAAGGGCATGGTCTAGCAGGAAAATAATTACCTTACATCTTACTTTTGCAACCTGTCCAGACATTGGTTACCGCAGGAATGGCCATTGTCCTCCCGCACTTAAGTTGTCGGGCTGAAGGCCACACAGTGACATAAAAATATAAAGGCCCACACAGTGACCTAGTACGCCTCACAGATCAAGGCCAAACAATGACAGACTACTTAAATCATTATACACTATTTATCCGTGATGACAATTACACATTACGCCGCACACTGTGATGACAGACACATTACGCCGCACACCATGATGACAATTACACATTATGTCCCACACAATGATGCCCATTAGACCCCACACTGTGATGGCAATTACACAATACTCATCACACTGTAATGCCCATTACACATTATGCCCCACGCGCCTTGTTCTGTGAGGCGTACTAGGTCACTGTGTGGGCCTTTATATTTTTATGTCACTGTGTGGCCGTCAGCCTGACAAAAGTGCGGGAGGACAATGACCATTCCTGCGGTAACCAATGTCTGGACAGGTTGCGAAAGTAAGATGTAAGGTAATTGTTTTCCTGCTAGACCACGCCCTTATATTAAACCACACACCCTTTTAAAATAAACCACACCCCCTATTTTGCCGCGCGCGCAATTTCTTCTGTATATTCGGGGCGGGGGGGGTGGTGCATTTTTATTTCTTTGCCCTGGGAGCTAAATTGTCTAGAAACGGCCCTGGACAGTGCCACTTCTGTCAACGGAGAGGCTGCCAGGCGCCAGCGCACCTGCCGGGCAGGTGGTATTGGGACCAGAACTGGCGGCCGGGTCTCAGGAGTCAGACTTCAGACACTGCCACTGTCTGTTTCTGTGACGCTGCATATGCAGCGCAGCATCACTCCGCGGCCCGGCTCTTTACCACGGAGGGCGCTGTGGACTTCAAGACACAAACTGAAGCAGTGTCTGCTCTGCAGTCGTTCACTTGCCGACCCTGCCCTTTTTGTGCTCCACAAACCAAGTCCCCACCAAGGTCCAACATGGTAAGCTCTGCATAAGCAATATATATAATACAGCATAGGGCACAGGTGGGTGGTGTGTGTGGCATTGGTGCTTGCTGCTAGCAGGACAGGACACTGGGTGTAATGGGTGCGCAGGTAGGGCATTGGGTGTGTGCAAAAAGTTAGGGTACTGGGTATGGGGGTTTTCAAAAAGGGCATTGGTGTGCTAGCAGCATCTGGATGTAAGGGACAGACCGGGAATTGGTGTATACGGGGTGTGCAGGCAGGAGACTAGTTGTGGGGGTGCGTGCAGTCAGGACATTGGGTGTAAGGGTGTGTTTTGCTGGCAGGACACTGGGTGGGCATATGATATCTGCCACTGGGGGCATATGTGTGGCACTGTGGGGGCATATCTTGCACTGTGGGGGCATATTAGTAATGGGCATCAGTTGTGCGGCAGGGGTGCAATGAGCATTATGGTGTGGGGCATTATGGCATTGTATGGTATTGTATGTATTGGGTGTGTGACACGTAACAGGCATTACTGTGTAAATTTTGGCCGCGCGCCTTTGGCGTGCAATATTCCTGTTTGTTGTTTATCTGGCTCCTACATTTTGTGTGCAGGATGCACTGCACAAGCCCAAACAGATATGTCATCATGTTCTATAGTTTTGTCATGTAGCCACTCCCCCTAGTGTCATATGGCCACGCCCCTGACCACACCCATTTTCACCGCGCGCCGAAGTACCACTGAGTAATTTTTTCTACTTTCATTACTGTGTAGACGACTAACATATTCATAGTTTATTCGCAAAAAAATGTCCAGTGGCGCATAGAGCCAGGCAATCAGTGAGAAAGGACAGATTACTGCTGCAGCACAGCCTCTCTACCCAGCTTAGCACACGCTGCTCAGTGTCCTCTGTCTCCCTCTCTCTCTTTCAATCTATGCATACGGGATCCCTCCCACCCACCTGTTCTGCCCACTGCCCGATCAAACAAATATTTTCTCTCACACAGGGGTGTGGCCACAGCCATCTGCATGCCCACCTTCATTTTACTGGGGCCTGGCCATCTGTTGGCGTCCCTGGTTATGTCCATCCAGATGAGGTCATCTCCAAGCACTGGCTCAGGACCCGCCTCTGACGGGAGGATGACAGTAAATATTTTGTCAAGGGGGGGCGCCGGTGTAAAATTGGGCAAACGCCGCATCCCACCCCGGCCGGAGCCAGAAACATAGGTGCGACCTGACGTTTTGCTGTAAAAGAGGTATAACAGGGCTTATAACATGAATGTCTTTTGAACTAATGACCTAAATCCTGTCATGTTTTCTAATTCATAAACAATTTTGACATTTTCTTTTTCTTCTGCATATTAAATTATAAAGTGTCTGACAAGGCAGAAACAAATAGTATTTATTAGCTTGTTCCATATGTAAGATTCCACCGGCTGCTGTATTGTAACTGCACTTACATAATATGAATATTCAACACGTGAAAACTAAATCTGCTCTTGAAATGATCATTTATATGAGTGCATAATCCCTACATGTGTGAGCAATCTGTCTTTTGTCATTTAAGAGTAATTGGATTGTTTTTTTTTCTTACTTTTGAATATAATAATCTTTATTGCTTCATAGAGCGACATTTATAGGAGTGTATTTGTGTTCTAGCTATTTACCAATGTTATTAATAGCAGTGATACAGCGCCATCTTCTGCCTACTGATGGATATTTTTCTTAAAATAAATATTAATGTGCTTGCTGAATATTACAAACTGGTTAAAAGCCTGTCAAAATGACAGCTTCTGCAATGTACTTTCACTTTGAGCTGTGACAGTTTTAATTTCTCTTTGAGCTGTGACCCTTTTAATTTCACTTTGAGCTGTGACCGTTTTTAGCCCACAAACTCTCCACCCCACCTCTAATCTGCTGCTACCTCCAATCTCAGTCTTCACAGCTCGCTCCATATCCAACAAGTTTGAAACAGAATAGTGTCCCTTCAAAAATTGCTTTCACTTTCTGTTATGACATCTTTTAGCACACAAAGAAGTTATGTGTTCCATCTAGTGGCCTCTATTGGTGAAGAGTAGAGGTGAAGAGTAGTTAGCATATACAGTGTATATATATATGTGTGTGTGTGTGTGTGTGTGTGTGTGTGTGTGTGTGTGTGTGTGTGTGTGTGTGTGTGTGTGTGTGTGTGTGTGTGTGTGTTTTCAACTGATATATTCAAAGGTAATATACACCAACTTTTCGGAGCACTAACGCTCCTTTGTCAAGGTGAAATGGTATAATCGTTACACTATTTCACCTTGACAAAGGAGCGTTTGTGCTCCAAAACGTTGGTGTATACAGGTCGAGTATCCCGTATCCGAATATCCGTTATCCGAATTATTCCGAAATACGGACATTCCAGAAAGTGAAAAAAATATTTTTTTTTGCTAAAAACTCACTGGGGACATTTGTAACAGCATCACTGGGGACATGATATGTAACTGGCACTATATATGTGCAAGACAATGATTGCTTGGCATTCAAATTCAGTGCTGAGATAGTACACACATTTTGTTTCACGTTTTGAAACCTTGTTTTTTGAACAATTAAAATATATTTGTGTGTATTTTATGTGGTAATAAAATATATTTGTGTGTATATTATGTGTTTATAAAGCATAAATGCAAGATACTTCAAAATACATCATTGAAATATTAAAATATTCCGAAATACGGAATAATCCGTTATCCAAAATTCTCCTGGTCCCGAGCATTTTGGATACGGGATACTCAACCTGTATTACCTTTGAATATATCAGTTTAAAAAGTTTCCCTGGAGTGCCGTGATTTTTTCTAAACCTACTAATACTGTTAACAAGGGCACAGGGGTCTATCGTTTCATTTGGGAGTGCCAGGCCGCTACCTAAGAAATATAAATATATATATATATATATATATCAAGACAGACTGAATCACTATCAGCCTGTTGAGGAGTGCGATTACAACAATATTTTTTGAAATTTCTGAATCAAGTATCTTTATCCCTTTTGCTATATGTAATACGGCCCTTCCTTTGGCCGTAGAGCTCCTATGGGTTAAGGGATTCAGTACTGAATCCCGGCGGTCGGGATCCCGGCGTTCAGAATCCCGACGCCGGAATCCCGACAGCCCAAATCCCGACAAGGGGGGGACGTGGATCGCCCCCCCTTGCGGGCTCGCTGCGCTCGCCACGCAGCGGGCCCGGTGCCTCGCTACGCTCGGCACACAAATTTATTCTCCCTCCAGGGTTGTCATGGACACCCACGGAGGGAGAATGTGTCGGGATTTCGGCGGTCGGGATTCCGGCGTCAGGATTCTGAATGCCGGGATCCCGACCGCCGGGATCTTAACTGCATCCCGGGTTAAGGGCTAGGCTGGGTGAGGGCCAGGGTGTGTGGGGAGGAGAAGGGGGAGGAAACAGGAACGGAGGGGGTGGGGGCGGCTAATGATTGTGAGGATACGAGTTCTTCAATCACTCAGACACCGAGCAGATGAAACCAAAATATGGTTTCTTTTTATCACAGCACACGAAAGTAGATAAAGACAGTAACAAGAGGCAAATGTAGCATATAACCGTTATCGGGTATCAGTCCAATGGCAGTCCTTGTAGCAGCAGTTCCAAAGCACAAAACTATCACTCCTCCACACAGCAGTGATAGCAGATAAGTCCACACGATACCTAGACAGAGCATAACCTCTTAGTCCAGGACAGTCCATCAAATCTCCCTCCTGGCTTGTCTGCAAGTCATTTTAAAAACTTCTCAATTCCCACGGTGCACAAACCGAAAGTGGGCTTGCAGTGGATCTTGATTGGTGGATTCAAGAGTCAGGTATCACCCCCTCCCAGCTACTGCTGCTGCCCCCCCCCCTGCTGGGTCAGGCCCCAGAAAGTCTGGAAGTGGCCAGAGATATGCAGAGCAGTGTCAACACAAGATACAAAACACAGTCTGATTACATTATGTCCTGATTACCCCCTGTGAACATTTCCTGTTGATAGCAGGGGAATTGGATCACCCCCTGTGAAGATTGTCCCTCAGCTACCACCCTCCTGTGATAGCAGGAACAAAAGTATGGTAATTGGACATAACCTTTTGGTGAATTCTTTCCTGGGTATTTCCTGTCCGACCATATTTGCTTAACAGCATCTAATACTATGGTACACACAGATATGGGGGATAGAAACATCTGCAGTGAACAAGAGACCTAAAATGTACATTAATTACTGTAAAGTTCTACAGCCTAATACTATATGATCTGGAAATACACACAGATTTGGGGGATAGAAACATCTATGGAGAATAAGAGGGTACAGACGGACTAAAATAGTACATTAATTACTACACCTAATAAAATATCATAATTACAGTCTTACGGTCAGTTTGATAACCTCACATTCCTTCCCCTACTATTTTAGTTCTTGTACCAAGGTGTTCTGGAACCAATAACAACCGGTAGTGGGATGCAGAGCAGAGAATCTGAGGTTTGGATGGACCACCTGAGTCCCACAGAGTGACATCATACCAAACCCATCTTGGAAGAGGCGGCTGGTTTGCAGAATCAGCAAGGGCAATATCACAATATAAGTTATGCATGTTAACTACCAAGTGAGTTAGCAATCCCCCGTCCTCAAATGCTGGGTACCCCCCCTCTGCAACATCGTAAACTTTCACACCTGGCACACCTATAGGGTGTGCTAATACTTTTGTCTCTGGCACAATGGGGCAGGGAGCAGTTTCCACCTCCCCCTCTTGCCCAAGGAACATCTGCCAAACGGCAGCCCAATATCGGAGCCCTGGCCCTGGCACTTCCGCCACTCTGTCAAGTCCTTCCTCCCTCAAACCCAAACTAGGGGCATGGCAAATTTCAGTACAGCATTTGGTCTCAATGCCCAGGGCTGAGAAGGGACCCTCCATCAGGAACAATTCCGCTGGTGGCTGCAGGGCAGGCTGGTCCAAGGCCAGTCCTACCCCCTCAAAAGCCTAGGTCTCACCTGCCGCTTCCTCTGCGCAGTCCTCAGTCTCCAGGATAACCACCTTCCCCAGCTGAATATGCTGGGCAGCCTGAAGCACGACATCATCTGCGACTGGTATGCTTGTGGCCTGGATGTTGTCGGATACTCCTCTAACCACGGTGATCTCCTCCTGGACGCAGTCCTCATAGATCCCCTGGCAGCAGGTTAATAATTCTGCATCTCCCACCTCAGCAAAAGGGAAGCAGTAGTGCAGCTTCTCCCGGGGTGCCTGGCTCACAGGCCCCACTTCCTTCATTTTGGGGATAACCTTCCCCTGTATAGAACACTGAGCAGCTTCTCCCCTAGGCTGTGGGAGAAGCTGTTGCAGGCGGTGCCTTTCATTACGCCCCCTGCGACACTGATCTTGCCATGCTGGGGTATCCAGGAGCCCGCGATCAATCGCCTCTTCCTCTGCCACCACGAAGCACTCCTCCAGACACTGCAATTGTTCCCACACACTCAACTGTGCACCGAAATGCAGGATCCATGCCCGATAATCAGCAAATGCATTTGTAGGATCTCCCTGATCGTGAAGGATCTGCTGAAGGATTTCCCCGCGAGTGCAGGATTGGATGGGTATACCTCGCAGCTGACATTCTGCTATCAGCTCCTCCATACTCATTTCTTCAAGGGCAGTTAGGGGCCCCCCTGACAACGACCCTTCTCTTGCGGTAACAATTAATTCTGTGGCAGACCCCTCGGTTGTCTGCCCAGATTGCAGTAGCCCCCTTCTAGACCTTTCCTCTGGTTCTATCTGGGGCATCAATTTATTCTGGACTTGTCCTTCAGCCTCAGAATATTGTCCTCTTTGTAGCATCTGGGTAACTGTAGCAATCACTTCCTCTGTAAATTCTACAAACTCTGGCTCCCCCAGCAGATTCCACAAGGTGGCCTCACCTTTACAGTGCAGGAATGCATCCCCCAGGTAACACAACTTGTCCTGTATGCTGGATACTCTCCACCCGCTGATCATCTGCTGAGCTTCTTCCCAGTACTCCCAGATATACTGCATTTTTCTGACAATAAATAACAGATCCGGCTTCCCAGCCTGCCGATACACTGAAGAACCTCCATCCCTGAGCTCCTCTGCTCCAGGGGTCTTGAGGCATCGATTTTCTTTCCTTGGAAACATTTTCCCTTTCCACAGGAATGACACCTGCTCACTTGCAGAACTTCACCTTATTGCATTTTCCGTTTCCTTACATATGGTCTGATCTCTGTTCTCTGTGCTTTCTGTGCTCGATGGTTGGTGTCTGAATGATCCCACTGTCGCTGCCGCCAAATGTGAGGATACGAGTTCTTCAATCACTCAGACACCGAGCAGATGAAACCAAAATATGGTTTATTTTTATCACAGCACACGAAAGTAGATAAAGACAGGAACAAGAGGCAAATGTAGCATATAACCGTTATCTGGTAGCAGTCCAATGGCAGTCCTTGTAGCAGCAGTTCCAAAGCACAAAACTATCACTCCTCCACACAGCAGTGATAGCAGATAAGTCCACACGATACCTAGACAGAGCATAACCTCTTAGTCCAGGACAGTCCATCAAATCTCCCTCCTGGCTTGTCTGCAAGTCATTTTAAAAACTTCTCAATTCCCACGGTGCACAAACCGAAAGTGGGCTTGCAGTGGATCTTGATTGGTGGATTCAAGAGTCAGGTATCACCCCCTCCCAGCTACTGCTGCTGCCCCCCCCCCCCTGCTGGGTCAGGCCCCAGAAAGTCTGGAAGTGGCCAGAGATATGCAGAGCAGTGTCAACACAAGATACAAAACACAGTCTGATTACATTATGTCCTGATTACCCCCTGTGAACATTTCCTGTTGATAGCAGGGGAATTGGATCACCCCCTGTGAAGATTGTCCCTCAGCTACCACCCTCCTGTGATAGCAGGAACAAAAGTATGGTAATTGGACATAACCCAGTGGCGGAACTACCGAGGGTGCAGGGGGTGCAGCTGCTATGGGGCCCGGCGGCTGGGGGGGCCCGAGACACAGCAAGCACTCCCCTGCACCGTTTTTATTATTTGTATAATATTTTCAGAAAGCCGCTACCTGCCAGTGGGGGGGTTTGCGCCGTGCGCTGTGTGCTGTGCTCCCGTCACAGTAAGGAGCCGGGCAGAGGGGAGGGGGGCTGCGCCGTGCGCTGTGTGCTGTGCTCCCATCACAGTAAGGAGCCGGGCAGAGGGGAGGGGGGCTGCGCCGTGCGCTGTGTGCTGTGCTCCCATCACAGTAAGGAGCCGGGCAGAGGGGAGGGGGGCTGCGCCGTGCGCTGTGTGCTGTGCTCCCGTCACAGTAAGGAGCCAGGCAGAGGGGAGGGGGCTGCGCCGTGCGCTGTGATCTCTGTGCTCACGAAGGAGAAAGTAGCCGGGTGGTGAACTTCGGAGGTTTGCTCCCTGCTTGCGGTAGTGTAAAGACGGAGCTGGACAGGAATCAGGATGGATGGAGTGGTGGTCGCGCCGCGATGTGCCGGGCCCGCCCGTGAAGAGAGACTCTGGATGTCCAGGCAGCCCCACCCACCTGAATCCGACCGGACGAATGCTGCCACGAGGGACTGGCTAGTGGCTTTGGCAGTGGGACAGGCAGCGAGGGCGGCTGAGGGAGGACTCATGCAGCTGCTTCTAATTTCTGGTGAGCTCAGCAAAATACATTACTGTATGTCTGTATACCTCCCAACATGTCCCTCTCCAGGAGGGACATAATGCTCTGTTCCTGGACTTGCCTCTTCATTTATGATTGCCATCACCTGTGCTGATACAGCTTTCTGATCAATTAACCTGTTCTAAACAGGTGATGGCAATTATAAATGAAGAGGAAAGTACAGGAACAGAGCATTTTGTCCCTCCTGGAGAGGGTCATGTTGGGAGGTATGTGTCTGTGTTACATTTACATTATTTCTACTATATAGCAATATCAATATAAAAGATCCACTGATTTGTGTGACTGCAATGTGCCGCATAATATGTAATGGGCAATGCGGTGTGTTGCATAATGTGTAATGGGCAATGTGCTGTGCCGCATAATGTGTAATGGGCATAATGCGGTGTGTCCCATAATGTGTAATGGGCATAATGCGGTGTGTCCCATAATGTGTAATGGGCAGAATGCTGTGTTCCATAATGTGTATTGGGCATTGCGGTTTGCCGCATAAGGTATAATGGGCAATGCGGTTTGCCGCATAAGGTGTAATGGGCAATGCGGTGTGCCGCATAATGTGTAATGGGCAATGCGGTGTGTCGCATAATGTGTAATGGGCATTGCGGTGTGTCACATAATGTGTAATGGGCATTGCGGTGTGTCCCATAATGTGTAATGGGCATAATGCGGTGTGTCCCATAATGTGTAATGGGCATAATGCGGTGTGTCCCATAATGTGTAATGGGCAGAATGCTGTGTTCCATAATGTGTATTGGGCATTGCGGTGTGTCGGATAATGTGTAATGGGCATTGCGGTGTGTCGGATAATGTGTAATGGGCATTGCCGTGTGTTCCATAATGTGTAATGGGCATTGTGGTGTGTCCCATAATGTGTAATGGGCATTGCGGTGTGTTGCATAATGTGTAATGGGCAATGCGCTGTGCCGCATAATAAGAAATGGGCAATGCGGTTTGCCGCATAAGGTGTAATAGGCAATGCGGTGTGCCGCATAATGTGTAATGGGCAATGCGGTGGGTCGCATAATGTGTAATGGGCATTGCGGTGTGTCGCATAATGTGTAATGGGCATTGCGGTGTGTCCCATAATGTGTAATGGGCATAATGCGGTGTGTCCCATAATGTGTAATGGGCATAATGCGGTGTGTCCCATAATGTGTAATGGGCATAATGCTGTGTTCCATAATGTGTAATGGGCATTGCGGTGTGTTCCATAATGTGTAATGGGCATTGCGGTGTGTCCCATAATGTGTAATGGGCATTGCGGTGTGTCGGGTAATAAGCTTTGTGGTGTGCTGCATTAATGTGTGAGGGGCTTTGCAGTGTGTCACATCATTTGTAAGAAGTATTACTCCTTGAAGCGAAGCCACATACTTTTTTTGGAATGAGTGCATTCTTTTTTTTTTATATATATCTATCGGAGGGGCACATTTTTACTTTTCACACTAATGGCGGTCACACATGGTGCGATGTGCTCTGGTAGAGACCTGAGTGAGGGGGGCCCCATTATAAATTTTGCTATGGGGCCCTCAAAGTTCTAGTTACGCCTCTGACATAACCTTTTGGTGAATTCTTTCCTGGGTATTTCCTGTCCGACCATATTTGCTTAACAGCATCTAATACTATGGTACACACAGATATGGGGGATAGAAACATCTGCAGTGAACAAGAGACCTAAAATGTACATTAATTACTGTGGAGTTCTACAGCCTAATACTATATGATCTGGAAATACACACAGATTTGGGGGATAGAAACATCTATGGAGAATAAGAGGGTACAGACGGACTAAAATAGTACATTAATTACTATACCTAATAAAATATCATAATTACAGTCTTACGGTCAGTTTGATAACCTCACAATGATTAAGGTGGGGAGGGTTGTCACTGAGTTAGGAGGGGGCAGGTGGACTAGATGGAGGGCGGCACCTCAGCAGCAGCATGGCATGCTTCTGCTGAGAAGCATGTATTGTGTGCCGGCTCATCATGCGGGCTCGCCCCTCATACTCCTGTTTAGCAAGTATATGATCTTATTTGAGAACTTTTGTTATTTCATATATATATATATATATATATATATATATATATATATATATATATATATATATAGCCCAGAAATGTCAATCCATGACTCCTCCCAGACTCTGCCCAGCGTTATACACACACTCACAGATTGACACTTCTGGGCTATTATATAAGAGATATATCTGATTTGGCACCATCCGGTCAAACAGTGCTGTCTACTACAGAAAAAAAAACTATTTGAAGTATTGTTTCATTCATTCATTTTTTTCGCTCATTAGTTGGGGACTATCAATAACTCAACTTATTGATGGCTTCATCAGAGGAAGATTCAATGCAAATAACTTATTATTTGCATTGAATCTTCCTCTGATGAAGCCATCAAGATGAAACGCGTAGGATGTCAAGCATCAACTTTATTTAAACGTTCATTATTTTGACATTGTTTTATAAAATTTGTTCTTATCAACATTGTGAATTTTTTTATACAATAAATGTGTTGAATTCCTCTATACCTTCCATAGTAATATATATATATATATATATATATATATATATATATATATATATATATATATATATATATATATATAGTAGAAGAAGAATATGCGGCACTCAGGAGTCTTTTGTAATTAGGAAGAATTTTATTCCAACATGTTTCGGGAGCATATAAAGATAAAGCATTACGTTATATCAGACAAATCGATATTACATACAGACCTATCGGCAGATAATTGAAAAAACTAAACCATAAATGGCCAGAGAGGTTTGTCAAGATAAACCATACATTAAGCAGAGGACTCATAAGAAACAATGCATACCAAGTTTTTCATTCAGGCCACGAGGGGCCAAGGTGTCTAGTTTCATTATCCATCTGCTTTCGCAACGAAGCAGCAACTTTCCCCTGTTGCCACCTTGCCTCAATGGGGGGATGTGACTGATAATTTTGGTGGGCAGGCTAGAGACCGAGTGTCCTGCGTCCAAGAAGTGACGCGGCACAGGCATATCTGTTGTACCGGTCAATAATGCTGATCTGATTGAGGCTCGATGATTAGCCATGCGCTCTCTAAAACTTTTATGGCAGCATTGCCATTTTGGTCTGTGTGCGGTGCCTCTGGTTACTCAGAGGTGCTGCTGCTGGTTTTTGCATCCTGCAGTACCTCTGTGTGGCCAGAGGTGCTGCTGTTTGGCCCTGCATGCAGGGCTGTGCTTTCTGAGGACAGTCCCAGCTGGTGTAATCAGCTGGGCTGTTCTCGGAGTGCTATACCCAGCTGCAGCACATGTGAGTAATTGTGGGCCTGTCTCCATGTGCTGCAGCTATTGGTCTTAGCTGCTTTAAAAGAGGCATTGGCCCTGAGCTCAGGGCCTTTGATAGTCCTTGGTTTGTGAACCTCATGTTTGTTTACTGAGAACTTCTTATGCCATATCCTGGTTCCTTGTATCCCGAGTCCTTGTATCTTGAGTTCTGTTATCTTGCTTTTTGATTCTGTTCCTGTATGTATCCTGTACCTGTTCCTGAGTAAAGCAGTGAGTTCCATCCAGCCTGCCTCTGTCCGTCTGTGCCTCCAGCAGTTATATTTCTGTCGTGCTGTCCCAGCAACTCCTAACATTATCAAAGGCCATACCGAATTGCTGGAGGAGGAACAGTGTACTGTATCTTGCTATGGAGCCTAAACAACATCAAAGCCTTGAAGATCAGATCAGAGACTTGGCCCGTATTCTGGCAGGCTTGTGTCGGAAGGTGCAGGCTTCCGGAGCAGTGTCCGATGTGCACCTCCCCAAAGCTGCATCCGATGCCTCAGCTGATGGTGTGCCCCCAGGAGAGGTGGCCAATGTCCCGGTTTCCGCCAGTGGCTCCGATGTCCAGGTCTCCGCCAGTGGCTCCGATGTCCAGGTCTCCGCCAGTGGCTCCGATGTCCCGGTCTCCGCCAGTGGCTCCGATGTCCCGGTCTCCGCCAGTGAGTCCGATGTCCCGGTCTCCGCCAGTGGGTCCGATGTCCCGGTCTCCGCCAGTGGGTCCGATGTCCCGGTCTCCGCCAGTGGGTCCGATGTCCCGGTCTCCGCCAGTGGGTCCGATGTCCCGGTCTCCGCCAGTGGGTCCGATGTCCCGGTCTCCGCCAGTGGGTCCGGTGTTCCGGTCTCCGCCAGTGGGTCCGGTGTTCCGGTCTCCGCCAGTGGGTCCGGTGTTCCGGTCTCCGCCAGAGGGTCCGGTGTTCCGGTCTCCGCCAGAGGGTCCGGTGTTCCGGTCTCCGCCAGAGGGTCCGGTGTTCCGGTCTCCGCCAGAGGGTCCGGTGTTCCGGTCTCCGCCAGAGGGTCCGGTGTTCCGGTCTCCGCCAGAGGGTCCGGTGTTCCGGTCTCCGCCAGAGGGTCCGGTGTTCCGGTCTCCGCCAGAGGGTCCGGTGTTCCGGTCTCCGCCAGAGGGTCCGGTGTTCCGGTCTCCGCCAGAGGGTCCGGTGTTCCGGTCTCCGCCAGAGGGTCCGGTGTTCCGGTCTCCGCCAGAGGGTCCGATGTTCCGGTCTCCGCCAGAGGGTCCGATGTTCCGGTCTCCGCCAGAGGGTCCGATGTTCCGGTCTCCGCCAGAGGGTCCGATGTTCCGGTCCCCGCCAAGGAGCCCGATGATCCGGTCCCCGCCAAGGAGCCCGATGATCCGGTCCCCGCCAAGGAGCCCGATGTTCTAGCCCCTGGAGGGGGTTCCGTCTGTCTAGCCCCAGGAGGGGGTTCCGTCTGTCTAGCCCCAGGAGGGGGTTCCGTCTGTCTAGCCCCAGAAGAGGGTTCTGTCCAGCCGCAGGAGGAGGACGCTGTTGCCTCCGTGGCCTCCGGGCCTGAGTCTGTTGCCTCCGGGCCTGAGTCTGTTGCCTCCGTGGCCTCCGGGCCTGAGTCTGTGGCCTCCGGGCCTGAGTCTGTTGCCTCCGTGGCCTCCGGGCCTGAGTCTGTTGCCTCCGTGGCCTCCGGGCCTGAGTCTGTTGCCTCCGTGGCCTCCGGGCCTGAGTCCGTTAATGCCCATGTTATGGAGCATAAATTGAGAGCCGCCGTGTCGGCTGTCAGTCGCAATGTCCTTTCTTTTAGTACACTATCACTTGCCATGCCAGAGGTCCGTGAGGGTCCATCCGAAGTGCCAGAGGTCCGTGAGGGTCCATCCGAAGTGCCAGAGGTCCGTGAGGGTCCACCCGATGTGCCAGAGGTCTGTGATGATCCAGCCCCAGAAGGGGGTCCTTGCATCGTTGACCCAGGAGGGGTTCTTTCTGCTCTTGCCTACGGGCATGAGATCCCGTCTCTCTGGAGAGCCGTCACGGTGGCCGTCATTCCGTAAAAAAAATTTTGGGAACTGAACAAAATCATTAAAAGAGGCATCGTCATGAACTTTCCTTAGGCGTCTGGAATCCGCCTTCTCAAGGGGGGCATTATGTTATGGCAGCATTGCCATTTTGGTCTGTGTGCGGTGCCTCTGGTTACTCAGAGGTGCTGCTGCTGGTTTTTGCATCCTGCAGTACCTCTGTGTGGCCAGAGGTGCTGCTGTTTGGCCCTGCATGCAGGGTTGTGCTTTCTGAGGACAGTCCCAGCTGGTGTAATCAGCTGGGCTGTTCTCGGAGTGCTATACCCAGCTGCAGCACATGTGAGTAATTGTGGGCCTGTCTCTATGTGCTGCAGCTATTGGTCTGAGCTGCTTTAAAAGAGGCATTGGCCCTGAGCTCAGGGCCTTTGATAGTCCTTGGTTTGTGAACCTCATGTTTGTTTACTGAGAACTTCTTATGCCATATCCTGGTTCCTTGTATTCCGAGTCCTTGTATCTTGAGTTCTGTTATCTTGCTTTTTGATTCTGTTCCTGTATGTATCCTGTATCCCGCCAGAGGGTCCGATGTTCCGGTCTCCGCCAGAGGGTCCGATGTTCCGGTCTCCGCCAGAGGGTCCGATGTTCCGGTCTCCGCCAGAGGGTCCGATGTTCCGGTCTCCGCCAGAGGGTCCGATGTTCCGGTCTCCGCCAGAGGGTCCGATGTTCCGGTCTCCGCCAGAGGGCCCGATGATCCGGTCCCCGCCAAGGGGCCCGATGATCCGGTCCCCGCCAAGGGGCCCGATGATCCGGTCCCCGCCAAGGGGCCCGATGATCCGGTCCCCGCCAAGGGGCCCGATGATCCGGTCCCCGCCAAGGGGCCCGATGATCCGGTCCCCGCCAAGGGGCCCGATGTTCTAGCCCCAGGAGGGGGTTCCGTCTGTCTAGCCCCAGAAGAGGGTTCTGTCCAGCCGCAGGAGGAGGACGCTGTGGCCTCCGGGCAGGGCTGCCAAGAGAATTTTTGGGCCCCGGTACAACAACTTCCTGGGGCCCCCATGGAGGGGGGGGCGTTCTTCTCCATATATATATATATATATATATATATATATATATATATATATATAGTCTGTAGAAAAGGGTGTATGGCCTAATAAAACATGGTTGTGGCCTCAAAGGGTAATGTTGTACCCAGTGGGGCAAGTAGAAATTTTTCTTAGTGGTACCATAAGTGCCAAAAGAGGGACATCTGTCATGATGGGGCATGGTCATATGAAACTATACGAGACTACATGACAATAGGGGCATGGCCACATTATGCCACACACGGTAATGTCCATTACACATTATGCCCCACACCATAATGCCCATTAATTATTATATCACATGCCATAATGCCCATTACATATTATGTCACACACCGTAAGGCCCATTACATATTATGTCACACACCGTAATGCCTATTACATGTTACATGTTATGGGCCAGATTCTATAAGCTTCAAAAGTGATAAAATGGAGAGTGATAAACAGCCAGCCAATCAGCTCCTACCTGCCATGTCACAGACTGTGTTTGAAAAATGTCAGGTAGAGCTGATTGGCTGGTTGTTTATCACTCTCCATTTAATCACTTTTGAAGCTTATAGAATCTGGCCCTATGTCACATAAATGCCGCTTACCTACATGCCAGTTGCCACGAGCTTGATGCCAGGAGTTTTGTGCTTGTTGGCAAAGGAGTTGTCATGCTTTTGGCCATGGGAAGATTACAGGCTTGTTGCCATGGGGGGTTGCATGCTTGTTGCCAGGTGATGGGAAGGGTTTACATGCTTGACTAAGGGGAGATTACATGCTTTTTGCCCAGGGGACTCCCTCCAACCATGCCAGCTCATACCCCTCTCCCACACCGCAGCACTGTCAAGTGCAGCTAAGCTGCCTGAGCTACTGTACTATTTAGAACTCAAACTCACCATAGGTCCCGGAGAAGAACCACCAGGAAGTCGGCATCCAAACTCCTCCGATGGGTGCCCACGCTGCAGCAGCCACCTCAGCTGCTCCGCTTATGTCATGACAGGGCTGACCGGCATACGTCTGTGTCCTACTGGCAGTGACTCCTGGACTCCGATCCCAGGCTGTGCTGTTCGTTGGTGGGTGGTGGCAGTGTGGGGCATAATATGAAGGCGAACGGGTGATGTCCACACAGTAGCTCCTCTGCACTGCACAGATCACGTGTGCAGGGGAGCAGACCCTGACAGCCAGCCCAGTCAAACCCAGCAGAGCCCTTATGTTATTTATAGTGTCCAGGGCAGCCAAAACGTAAAAAAAATGCCTAGGTGCACCTCCCCAAACCGCCCATGATAATATCTGTATATGTGTCAGGCAGGGCAGAAACATTTACTTAAAGAGCAGACTTTTTTTACTAAGCTCAAACAGCGTGTTCAGCCTCCTGAGCTCCTCCACTACACCTAGGCCAGCCAGGCTGCAGCATCTGGTCCCAGCCCCAGGCTGCTGCAGACACACAGACTCGCGAGATGATGACATCTCGCGAGAGTGTCTGTGCTGAGCTCCGCAGCGGTTGAAGACTGCTGCCGCTGTCACTGCACACACAGTGACAGCTGAGCTGACCCGCTCTCCTGCACCTCCTTATACCCGGCGCCCGCCCGCCCCCGCTCCGGCTGCCGCCACCGCTACATGGCTGACCCGCACCTGCTGCAACAGTAAATAAAAAAAAACTGTGTGTTTGTGCGTCTGGACCCGGGCCCCCCTGACAGGCCCGGGCCCAGGTAAATTGTACCCGCCCCCCTCCCCTCTCGGCGGCCCTGCCTCCGGGCCTGAGTCTGTTGCCTCCGGGCCTGAGTCTGTTGCCTCCGTGGCCTCCGGGCCTGAGTCTGTTGCCTCCGTGGCCTCCGGGCCTGAGTCTGTTGCCTCCGTGGCCTCCGGGCCTGAGTCTGTTGCCTCCGTGGCCTCCGGGCCTGAGTCTGTTGCCTCCGTGGCCTCCGGGCCTGAGTCTGTTGCCTCCGTGGCCTCCGGGCCTGAGTCTGTTGCCTCCGTGGCCTCCGGGCCTGAGTCTGTTGCCTCCGTGGCCTCCGGGCCTGAGTCCGTTAATGCCCATGTTATGGAGCATAAATTGAGAGCCGCCGTGTCGGCTGTCAGTCGCAATGTCCTTTCTTTTAGTACACTATCACTTGCCATGCCAGAGGTCCGTGAGGGTCCATCCGAAGTGCCAGAGGTCCGTGAGGGTCCATCCGAAGTGCCAGAGGTCCGTGAGGGTCCACCCGATGTGCCAGAGGTCTGTGATGATCCAGCCCCAGAAGGGGGTCCTTGCATCGTTGACCCAGGAGGGGTTCTTTCTGCTCTTGCCTACGGGCATGAGATCCCGTCTCTCTGGAGAGCCGTCACGGTGGCCGTCATTCCGTAAAAAAAATTTTGGGAACTGAACAAAATCATTAAAAGAGGCATCGTCATGAACTTTCCTTAGGCGTCTGGAATCCGCCTTCTCAAGGGGGGCATTATGTTATGGCAGCATTGCCATTTTGGTCTGTGTGCGGTGCCTCTGGTTACTCAGAGGTGCTGCTGCTGGTTTTTGCATCCTGCAGTACCTCTGTGTGGCCAGAGGTGCTGCTGTTTGGCCCTGCATGCAGGGTTGTGCTTTCTGAGGACAGTCCCAGCTGGTGTAATCAGCTGGGCTGTTCTCGGAGTGCTATACCCAGCTGCAGCACATGTGAGTAATTGTGGGCCTGTCTCTATGTGCTGCAGCTATTGGTCTGAGCTGCTTTAAAAGAGGCATTGGCCCTGAGCTCAGGGCCTTTGATAGTCCTTGGTTTGTGAACCTCATGTTTGTTTACTGAGAACTTCTTATGCCATATCCTGGTTCCTTGTATTCCGAGTCCTTGTATCTTGAGTTCTGTTATCTTGCTTTTTGATTCTGTTCCTGTATGTATCCTGTACCTGTTCCTGAGTAAAGCAGTGAGTTCCATCCAGCCTGCCTCTGTCCGTCTGTGCCTCCAGCAGTTATATTTCTGTCGTGCTGTCCCAGCAACGCCTAACAAAAACTAGTTTCAGTTTTGCCGACATAGACATATCCGCATGGACAGTATAATAAATATACAATAAATTTAGATGTACAAGTAAGTATATGTCTTATACTGTATTTTTTACCACTGTATGGGTGCAAAAAGTGGTTGCCCACCAATAAAGAGCTGCAAGTGGTGCATCCCGTACAGCGGTAGCAGCCTGGGTGTTTGGTCATGAAATGTGCTGGTCTCTCAGGTTATGTCAAGTCAGACACATCCAACCTGACAAGCCGATCACGTAAATTGGGACCTGTATGCCGGCATTAAGTGCACATTGTGCAGTGTCGGCAGATTTTTGTCAGTGTTGACAATTGGCCAAACCCTCTTAACAAATTTATTGAGTATAGGACTACTATTGGTGTATTGATTAACCCATGGGATAGTACTATGTGTTTGAGAGTCAGCAATTGATTTATCAAGACATTCCAATCTGGATAAGGTTAAAACTCGGGTTTTAGCTTTACATAAATCTGTAGCTGGGTAACCTCGTTGAAGGAAATGGATAATCATTTTATCAATGGTGCTAATAACCTCCAACTCATCACTCACAATTCTCCTTGCTCTCAACATTTGAGAAAATGGTAAGCCCTTACGTAAGGGGAATGGGTGACAGCTGTCATGTTTTAATAGGGAGTTCCTATCAGTCTCCTTGGTATATAAACCAGTGGAGATTTTCCCTGCTGTGTGATTAATAAGTACATCAAGAAAGGGCACCGATGTGTGGCTGGTTATAAAGGTAAACTTAACAGCGTGGTTCACAGAATTATGTTGATTAAGGACTTGCAACAAAGATTCCTCTTCGCCCTCCCACAAGAACAGTAAATCATCAATAAAGCGGACATATAGCCGCAACTGGCCGTCTATTTTGAGGGGGGGGGGAAGTTGCGTCTCCAATGCACCATAAATGCATTGGTGTACGATGGGGCCACTGAGGACCCCATCGCAACGCCAAGCAGTTATAGATAGTGCTGATTGTTGAAAAAGAAATAGTTTCTAGTTAGCACTAGTTTAAGAAGATCCATAAAGAACCATATGGCCGGGCCTGTATAATGTGGGTTATCCTTGATGAGATTATTTACTGCCTGCATACCCTCTTGGTGGGGGATGCAGGTGTACAGACTCACCACATCAGCTGTACATAAAACCAGACCCGGATCCACTAGGTTCAAGGATAGTAAGCGTTTCAACAAATCATTAGTGTCCTTTAAATAGGACTCAGTTGCTTGCACACAAGGGTTTAAGAAGCTGTCAAGGTACACAGAGATTGGTTGAAATAAAGAACCCCTGGCAGATATAATGGGTCTGCCAGGGGGGTCAACCAATCTCTTGTGTACCTTTGGGAGAGTGTACAATAATGGAGTTATCAGGTACTGCACAGACAAAATGTTTAATGTATCCTTACAGATAACACCATCAGAAAATGCTTTCAATAATAAATCATCCAATTCAATTTTGAACTGCAAAGTAGGGTCAGAGGCCAACAATTCATATACAATTCATATACACAAGAGTCATTAAGTTGACGTTGACATTCCTGGACATATTTAACTGACGATTGAACAACAACCCCTCCTCCTTTGTCGGCCGATCGCACGACAATATGTTTACGCTCACTCAAAGATTTTAAAGCTTTTGTCTCACATACAGATAAATTGGGACAATAGTTGGGAGAGGGTGAACAAATCTCAGGGGTCTCAGTCAATAAGCGAGTGAAAGATTTGATTGAGGGGGAGTGTGATTGGGGGTCAAAAGATGATACCTGTTTCAGCCTATACAGCTATGGAGGAATAGTGGAAGTCATGGTTGTTGCAGGATTCGAGCCAAAATATTCTTTCAGACATAGAGTTTTGTAAATCTGTAGGAGTCAATTTGCCACTGCACAGGATCATGTAGTGCAGTGGGGACATTTGACAGTCCTTTGGACAAGACAGATAACTCGGCAGGGGATAAAGGTGTATCAGTCAGGTTGAAGACCAATTCTTCTAGTGTCGGCCTGCACGCGGACCTCCTTTCCCTTGCATTCTGTTGCCCCCTCCGCGTCCTCCGTGGTAATATGGCCACCTGCCTTCTGGGGCGTCCGTCTAAAGGGGGTAGTGCGGACTCTGTACTGCCATGGATGTTTTCGCCCTCACTTCGTGAGGTACTAGAGTCGTGTGGAGTTGGACGTGGGGGGCGGCTGTAAAGGGGTCTGGTATGTGGGGGAGGAGGATTGTCCCGGGTGCGTTTAGGTTTAACCACGTATAAACATTGTTAGTCTCATAATCCCTCTGGACTTTTTTAGCTTTGTCCTTTTTAAAGTTTATAAGTTCTTCAGTGTAACGATCGATGACTGCTTCTAGTTTTTCAAGCCACTTATTGTCTTTGTCCTCCATCAGGATTGTTTTTTTATCAGTATCGAAAGCAGCAAGTAGGGTTTTAGTTTGTGCCAGTTCTTTGGCTGACTCCTCAACAACCAGTAGTATTAGGTCTATAGAACATTTGTTGAGGATGCCAATCCATTTCTTGCAAAAGGTGGCATTTTGACGTCCTATGGTCGGCACATTGTGCACACGAAACCCCTCGGTATATGCTTGCGGCGGTAGTAATCAGAAAGCGTGATACCGTGGTAGAGGAAATCTACCTCCCTCTTTCGCAGCTTGTACCATTCGTATATATAATATACATACACTAGTAAGCCTGCTCGAAGTAAAAGCTTCGAAAGCTACAGATGGAGCCCCTGCCATCGTTGGCCGGGGCTCACCAGACCCTCCCCGCTGGCGAGTGCCGGCAGCAGGGGCTTCACTAAACTGGGACACGCGTGCATCTCACACGCACGTGCGTCCCAGTCTCTCGGCGGGGACGCTGCATGTCCCTGCCCGTCTCCGCTTCAGGGAGACGGGCAGGGTTAGGGGGGCGGCGAGGGCGACGGGCGGCAGCGGGGGAGGCGGCGGGGACCGCAGGCAGCCTCTGTTGCCCAGGGGGCACGCAAGCGCCTCGTGCGCGTGTGCCCCCTGGTGGGGCTGGCTTGATGGTGGGGCTGGCGCTAGAAACACCAGCCCTGCAAAGATGAAGCCAGCCCCATCTGTAGTCTGCTAGCCTCTGGGTTTGTGCATGTGTGAGAAAATGATGTAGTTTCACTCTCTGCCAGGAGATGGCAGTGTTTCAGAGACTCACAGACACTAGACCTACTGTGTATATAGATTATTTTCTAGTTGAAACTTTTATAGTTTAGTCATTTTTAACTCAAATAAAAATGTATTGGAAAAAAAATGACATATTTTCAGGTTGTTCAATGCAGAATAATAATGGATAAGACCCCAGAAGATGAATTGGAGTAATATGTGCTTTGCAATATATATCATGATATGATATCCATCTTTTTTCTGTTGAAACAAAATTACCTCTACTAATGATAATAATCAGCAGCAACATTATTTTTTATGGCACATCCAATATAAGTAAATATTCCTGTAATTTAATGTAACATAGAGGAAGCATGTTTAAATTGGGCTGATGGGGTAATTCTGCCATCTAGTGGTTTCAAATGAAATAGCATTTTTTTTTGTTAAAGATGATAAAAATATATTTTATTTAACTTGTATTTTTTTAAGAACTGAAGTGGCCCTCAATGGATTTAGATATGTTTTACCTGGTAATACATTAAGTACCTTTTGGTCTGCCAACATAATGGGCATTATTCTGAATTGATGCGCAGACGCTGGGTGCAAGCGGGCAAGGTGAATTGCTAGACCGCCATCGTGTTCGCTCCTAGCAGTGCGAGCGGAGGAGGGGGGGGGCGATGGAAAGGGATCGTACCCATGGGAATGCCCAGCATTTCATAGGTATTTCCATGAAAAAACTGCCCGTTTCCATGGTAATTCACCGATGACGCAGGTGCGGGTTGCAGGCAGCTGACATCAGCTCGCAAATGTAAGACACCATTCAATGATTTTGCCAACGCACCCAAGGCTGCGAATGGATGTTTATGCTAATGCACCGGGAACTCAGCGAGCGAGGGAGGGCGGTCGGCTGTGCGGGCAGCAATACAGCCACACGCAACGATGCGAATTGCATGTGGACCAGAATAAGGTCCAATAATATATTAGGTGAAGAAGACCCTATCCTTACCTAGAATATAAAGAAAACTATGATGAAGGGGCTGTGTTGTAACCTACTGATTGTGTTGCTTTAAACACCACAAAACATGATAAATGAATTATTCTAAACGTAATCTTATTAATAGAAATATATAGGGTGACATTCTATGGAATGAGATAAATGCGCATTTTTTTATCTCGCGCCACATCGCTGCTATTCGCACTTTTTTAATTCACATTTTTTGGGTAATAATTTGCATATTTAATGGGATGCGATTTGGAGGCTGAAAAGTGCGATGTAGTGCGATTTGCGGCGAAGTGGTGCGAATTTATGACACAAAAAAGTGTGACTAAGAACCCCCTAACCTATTGGCCCACCTCTGTCCCCTCCATTATGCATCACACCCCCTATATAAAGGGGCACTGGTGCCATTTCACTCTTTGATAGGAAGTAAGGAGCATGGAGAGGAGCAGTGGCAGTGTGAGCAGAGGAAGAGGTGTTGGTGGCAGAGTGAGAAGTGGCAGAGTGAGGAGTGGCAGAGGGAGCAGTGGCAGAGGGAGCAGTGGCAGAGGGAGAAGTGGCAGAGGGAGCAGTGGCAGCAGACAGCCAAGTGGGAGAGGCAGCAGAGGACTGCTGAGGTCGTCCTCCATTACAGGCAGTGGCAGCAGTGTGGCAGGCAGCCTGGCCACAGCAAGGCCAGCCCCAGACCAGGCCCTAGCGGACCAGCCCCAGCAGGAGGAGGTGGAGGATCCGCTGGCATCCCCATCCTATACCCAGGACCTATTCCATACCCCAGAGCAGCTGCAGGAGGGCCACATGTCAGAGGTGGAGGAAGATGGAGGTGAGGAGGAGGAAGACACTGGCATGGAGGAGGAGGGGTACATGGCTGGAGTAGAAAATGAGGAGGAGGAGGAGGTAGAAGCTGGCCGCACAAAAAGTGGCCGAAAGGTCAGATTCTCCTACGAGGCGAATGCTGCGCTTGTCCGGGCTATCATACCCCTGTTTGACCGGTTACTTGGGAAAAGTCACCACAAGACCACTGCACATTGGAAAAGGGCTATGTGGAAGGACATCACCCAGGCAGTGAACGCTGTAAGTCAGCACAAGTGCCTGGTCAGAAATGTCAAGAAGAGGTTCAACGACATCATGAGACAGTTCAAAAGTAAAATGGCCATGGAGTTGGAGGAGGCCACCAAGACTGGCGGAGGAAGCCCCACCACTGTCTGCTAAACGTCCTATGAGGTCAAGCTCAAAAGAATCATACCCCCTGAGGTCCTGCCTGGCATGCACGTCGCGGATACCGATAGGCCGCCAACGCCATCCAGAGCTGGTAAGTGTGACCACATGCAATCTTAAACATACATGGCAAGGTTTTCAAACTGTAATGTTCACTTGTATTGTTATGCTAAGTAAAGTGCTGCTGTGGAACTACATAACCCAGCAAGGTCAAGCACAAAAAATTGCCTGCTCCTACTTTCAAATTGGTCATAATGCTGGGCCTTGTAGTTCCACAACTGCTGATATTGATCAACACTTTAACATTATTTCTAGCAGCTTAACATGTATGTGGCCCAAAAAACATTGGTGTACTGGTGGTTTTACTTGCCATGCCTGCATACCACAGATTATCCACCAGTTGTAATGTGTCCAATAGTTTAATAATATTGTAACTAAAATTTCAGATGAAAAACATATGTCAAATAATGTGGGGACTAAATAATGTAGTCCTTAACCAAAGGAAGTATTGTCCAGTAATGTCATTTCAATGCATTTTTGGCATAAATGCTTATCCATTGCAAGGTACATAATGGCTGCCCATCTTTCCTTTCACAGATTGTCCGTCCTGAAGTGCTCACGCATCAAAGAAAAGAAGGCCCGTTGGTGCAGAATCTGTGGAAGCAGGTAAATGAACAAAAAACAGGCCATTACACATACAGTACACACACCCATGTCACATCAACAATATCTCACACTACATTCATCTCCTGCTGCTACATTGCAACGGAAATGAATGTAATCTGACCTAGCCATCTCACTTATTATTAATGTCAATGTTACATGCAGTATCGGGGTACATGTGTAAGTACATAATACCCCTAGGTATGTGCGTTCGGCATCTCAAGCCCTTTCAAAAACAGTACTGAAGAGAGACTGGCCTATATATGCATCAGTACTTACCTCTTCATCTGTATCCACAGGTACTGTACAACTAGAAACACAACCAACAGAATCCTCTATGATGATGTTGGACAAAATGGACATCATTCTCGAACCCGTGGAGACCTTTGCGGCTGAGGAGGAAATACAGACGTCATCACAGAGTGATCTTCCCCCAAGTGGGGTGACTCCCAACCCACCCCCACCCACAAACACACCCCATACAGCAGCTTCTGCACTCCTTGGTAAAATTCAAGGAGAAACAAATTCAATGTATGGCCTCCCAAAGCCTGCAAATAGGGAACATCCAGGGGTACATGCGTCACACTTTTCTTCAATTAAGAAAAGTTTCAAGGAGTGTACGGGTTGGTGTAGGTACTCATGTGCGCATTGCTAATAGCATTGACACCCGTTTTGCAGATCTTACTTCTGCTGTAAGGGAACAGAATAGCCATATTGGCAGCCTTGCGCAAAGTATAGCTGCACTTAGCCAATCATGCACAGCGCAGACCAATGCCTTAATAGGTATGCAGGCACAACTTCAGCAGATGGAAGGCAATGTCATAGGTGCAGCAGCATCTACACTGAGTAGTGTATCTAGCACCCCAGTAAGTGGCTCCCCCACTTCGCCACCCCATCGGAGTATTAGGACCCGGGGTGGCCTGGGTGCAGCTTCAAGAAGTGGTTTAGGGTGGCCTGATGGTGGTAGAAAATAGGTCATATTTTTTATACATTTTTAATTTGCATCTAATATGCAATACATCTTGTTACATCCCCCGACAGTTCGAATGTTTGAGTGACAAAAATGCAGGTTGTTTATGACATACTATACTGCAGTAAAAATGTCTAAACACATACCATTTTGTCTGTGTATTATTTTTAAAGCAATTGTTGTGTGAAATATGACATAGTGTAATGGTATATGACAATGGGATTGCTGAAAAGTAGTGTTGGGTAACTTCTAGCCCGTCAAAGGTTGTGGAACTACATATTCCAGCAAGCTCTGGCACTCATTGTTTGGACTGTAATGGTTATTGTGTGTCAGGGCATGCTGGCACGTGTAGTTCCACAACACCAGGTGAGCCATGTTTTAGAGCAAACTTAATTCATACATGTTACAAATGTACTTACAAGGTTGATTACAGCAAGGGATAGGTCAGCACCACCAGCTGCATCCGTTGGACTCTGTGTATTAGGCTAAATGTGGGTGGAAACAGATGGTATTGCAAAATAATTTGTTTATGAGTACACTTACAGCAAAGGTACATGTTGGAATACAGGGCACATGTGCTTACCAGAAAAGTAACGCCTGATGATTTGTGTACGCACCAGATTCCCCCTCTGCGTACCCCTCACTACCCGAGGTGTGGTAGGTTGGGCTTCCTGCACGGCTGCTGCATGTTCCTCCTCCACATAGGCAGGTTGGGACAGGGCTATGTTGTGTAACATGCAGCAAGCCTGGACGATCATCACTACTTTTGCTGGGTGGTAAAGCAGCGTACCCGATGACCGGTCCAAACACTGGAATCTACTTTTCAATACGCCAAATGTACGCTCCACCACATTGTGGGTTGCAATATGGGCTTCATTATACCGGTGCTGTGCAGGGCCCTCTGGGGAGCGCAAAGGTATTATGAGCCAGGAAACACACCCATATCCTGAGTCACCTAAAACACAAATAGGAAGTTATTGCCTTATATGGTAAGGTATGTGCATTGTGCAAACAGGAGACACTGGGACAAAAGCAAAATGCTTGTGAAACTGGAAACACACACATTTGAGCAGGTACAAATAAGGACAGAGAGGGTAATATGTAAAAATGTACTTACCAAGTAGCCAGCCCTCTGGCATTTGTTGTTGGTTGAATCGGTTGCAGAGGGCTGAGTGCCTCAGAATATAGGTGTCATGGCAGTTCCCAGGAAAGCCTGCAACAACACTTAGGATTTACAGATGAGCATCACATACAACCTGCACGTTCAGGGAGTGCCGCCCACGCCTATTGACATAGACGTGGCCCCGCACGTGCGGTGCCCTAATCCCAATGTGTGTGCAGTCTATAGCTCCCAGCACGTGAGGGAATGCTGAGAGTCTATAGAAAGCCACCTTGTGGTCCTGCCACTCCAACTCAGAACGTGGGAATGTGATGTATGTCCGCCACAACTTCTTTAAAGCAAGTAACACGAGTAAAATGCTTAGAGAAAGTGGGCTGTGATACCCCCAAGGACCATGAGGTCACAGACTGAGTGGAGCCAGTGGCCATATAGTAGAGGGTACACATTAATTTCTGCAGCCCAGACACTGCATAGTTGCCTCCCCCGAAAGGGTCCAAATCATCTCTCACCTGCTCATATAAGTCCAACAGGTTATTGCGGTTCAGCCTAAACATCCCCACAACCTGTTGATTCGAGATGGAGTCCAGGTACAGCCGAGCACGATACATACGTGGGGTACGCAGTAGTCGGGGGGCTACCTGGATCTGGTGTGCAGCTTCCTCCCTCCTGCGCAGCTCCTCCAAATGGGCCACATCACAAATGAGCAGCTCCAAACCACTCTGCAAAATCTCCATGTCTCAAACCCTCACAGGTGTCCTTAATGATGTTGGGGTATATGTAGGGGTGTTTCTGTGTGAAATTGAGTGCACCTGTGCTGAAATTAACCATTTGTGCACTTGACCAAAGTGAGTTCTGGCCCAAATCACCCAACAGAACCTGGTCTGAAAAATGTGCGATTATTAGACACCTTAAAAGTGCGATTTGCGAAAACGCGTCCCATTAAATAAGCGATTTGTATACTTTTCTGTACGAAAACATCTGGATGCGATAAAAATGCGATTTTTACACACACTTTTGGCCCGCATGAGTTATCGCACATAATATGCGATATCCGTCCCTTAGCGCATCCTATTAAATATGCGATTTCAAGGAAAAATGCGATGTTGACATTTTTTTTTACTAATATTCGCCAAAAAACACAAATCTCATCCCATAGAATGTCACCCATAATCTGGGCTGTGACTGTGGGGCCAATTCAGACCGGTTGGCACAGGTCCGAATTCTGCCACTGTCTGATGGTTTACTGCAAACTGTCTGCAATACACATGCGCTCGGACAGGCCGCGAGCACCTTCTGCAAATTTTTCTATTTTGAAGGCGCTCGCACGCAGATTGACAAGCGACGAGAATGTTGGGGTTGATCCCTGTGGGTTTCATGGGTGTTACCTGCAAAAATGGTGGGCGTGCCCAAGGAAACGCTGGCAATGTGCGGCCAAAGGCAGGGGTGTTTTTGCCTACTGGGGCAGGCGCATGACTTCGGTGACCACCCAGAAACGGCTGTTTGCTTGCAGCCGCCAAGTGAGTCCCTGGCTACATAGAGGCTGCGAGCACCAGGGAGAAGAGGAAAGATCATTCAATGGTAATTAGAAATCAAATGATTTCTCCTCTGACCAGCAACATGCGAACAGATGTGTAGCCGTACACATCCATTCGCAGCCCTGCAAACCCCTTTGTAAGGTGGGATTTTGCAGGGCAGTGGGTGGTGGTTACCGGCACGCTGGGCCCTGAACAGTCGTGGCCCTGCCAGCAGGTCTGAATCAGGCTCTATGGGTATGCGAGTGGTCCTTGTTTCTGGCTTACAGGATGCTGTGCAGCCAGTATTGCAGCAGCAGTGTGTCCTATTGACACTTCGGGCATGCATATTGATCATACTTGCAGGGGTGTAACTAACACTTTTTGGGCCCCTTAGCAACAATCTTGAAAGGGCCTCCATCCCCTCCCCCCTTTTCAATGCTCATTGGAAGGGGGAACAGACGAAAGAGTTAGTGAGACAAAGAGGGTGTTGGGGAAAGAGAAAAAGGAAGCTAAAGTGAGAGAGGGTGTCAGGGAGAGAAAGGGGGAGAGACAGGGAGTGAGAGAGAGGGGGGTATCATCTAGAGAAAAGGCGAGAGAGAGAATTAGAGAAAGAGATGGGGAGGAGAGTGAGAGGGGGTGTCAGAGAGTGATAAGGATAGTGAGGAAATGTGTCAGGGAAGAGAAAGTGGGAGAGAGACAATGAAAGAGAGAGGGTGTCAGGGAGAGAAAGGGGGCCAAGACAGGAAGACAGAGAGGGTGCCACGGAGAGAAAATAGAAGAGAGAGGGAGAGAGGGGGTGTCAGGGAGAGAAAGGGGAAGAGAGAGATGTCAGGGAGAGAATGGGGAAGAGAGAGAATTAGAGAGAGAGTGTGTCAGGAAGAGAAAGGGTGTCAGGGAGAGAAAGCTAGTGAGAGAGACAGTGCCATTGTCACAAACTCAGACTTATACTAGAGACTGCCAGACCAGGGATTGGCAAGACCTGTCACAGGGGTGTGGAATCTTACTGTTTTGGCGGTTTTCGCCATTGACCCCTCCAAGTGGGATTTGGCCTTTGCTGCAATCGACACGCTCGTTGTGGTCCCCTGTTCAGGTTCCCGTCAGGAGATTGTATATTCTGATGGAACAGAATGGGCACTAGAATACTCGTAGTCATCACGAGAGGTCAGAAACTAACAGTCAATGCAGGTACCGAGGGACTAAACGAAGATGGGTCCAAGTGCAGGCTGGGTCATATATACAGGAGATCACTATATGCTGTAAACAGGGATAAGGCAGGAGAGTAGTCAAATGAATAGCCAGGATCAGTCACAAATAATCAGGAAATAGCAGAAAATACCAGGAATACTGGAGCAGGTGTGAGAACCTATACTCTGGCAGGGAATACCTGCCAGGAACTTCCTTATATAGGTAGTGGCCTGCTTGCACTGACATCAGCAGTAATTTGTACTGGCCCTTTAAGAGTTCCCTCCATGTGGTGCGCATCCTTTAGGGAGAGTGCACACACACGTGCTGACAGCTGCGCGCCTGAACCCAGCCCCTTATGAAGACCCCGGCACCGCAGAAAGCCACTTACTTGGCTGTCCCTGCTGTCTGGGGTCTGGACCAGAAGATGCTCACCAGGGACCCAGCTGCCGCTCGCACCTCCAGTGCCCTCAGAGCCAGAAAGTACAACGTATGGTTAGAGGGGCTGTGACAGCCATGTAGGGATTGTCAGAGAGAGAGAGGAAGGATGGGGATAGAGATGGGGAGGAGAGAGATAGAGGAGAAAGAAAGCAGGGGAGAGGAAAAGAGCAGAGGAAAGAAGGAGCGGAAGAGAGGAGGGGGAGCAGAGGAGAGGGGTGGAGGAGTTGGCAAAGAGAAGGAAGGGGAGCAGAGGATGGGGAGAGGAAAAGAGAATGAGGTTGGGCAGAGGACAAAGGGGGAGGGGGAGCAGAAGAGAGGGGGAGAGAAGGAGGGGGAGAGGAGTAGTGAAGGAGAGGATGTAGGGGAGCAAATGTGAGATAGAGAGAAGGGGAGGTGGAGGGAGAGCGGAGGATAGGTGGAGGGAGAGCTGAGAAGAGGTGAAGGGAGAGCAGAGGAGTGATGGAGGAGACACAGAGGAGAGGGGGAGGGGGACTGGAGAAGAGTGGGGAGAGGAGAGGGGAAAAGGAGGGGAGCAGAGGAGAGGAGGAGGGGGAGCAGATGTGAGGTGGAGGGGAGGAGAAGGGAGAATGGAGAAGAGGTTGGAAAGAAGGAGGTGGGTGAAGGAGAGGAGGAGTGGGAGCAAAGGAGAGTAGGAGTGGAGGAGTAGGGGCAGCAGAAGAGAGGATGAGGGGGGGAGCATTGGTGAGGTGCAGGGGGAGGGAAGGGGAGTTGTAGGGAGAGGAGGATAGGTAGAGGGAGAGCGGAGGAGGGGTGGAGGGAGAGAGCAGATGAAGGGTGGAGGGGGTGGAGGGGGTGCAGGGGGAGTGGAAGAGGGGGAAAGGGGGAGAGGAGGGGGAGCATGGTAGAAGTGGAAGAGGAGGGGATCAGAAGTGGGAGAGAGGAGGCAAGAGGGGAGAGGAGGGGGGGAGAGGAGAGCAGGGGTTTGAAAAAGATGTGACAGGTGTCCCTCCTAATCTGCTCTGTTTGTTTGTTATAAACTCCTTTGTCTGTCTAAGCTTAAGCTATTAATTATTCTTAATTGTGTTTAATCACCATTTTGTTCTATAAGATTTATCATTGTCTCATGTTTATATTACAGTACTGGGATTCCACCATCAGGATGATGTCTTCTGTAAGGATTGTGACCGATGCAGTCAGAATTGCAGCATAAAGTAGATATTGCTAGAAGATTATCATTTACACTATATTAGCGTTTCTGGTGTCATTCAGCGGAACCTGGTCCTGACACCTTTCTTTGTGTCCTTTTTGGTTTTGAAGCCGCTCTCCTTATCCCATGCCTCATGCCTTGGCAATCCCTGGTACTTGTTTCCTAACACCGCGCCCACAAATTTTATCTTATGCCATCAGGTCGATCTGATCGCATCGTATGTGACCCAATCGCATGCGATCAGACCCGATTTTTTATTGTACAGCCACCCTGATGGGTGATTACTATGTTAAATGCACCCCCGACCCGATTTTTAATTGTACAGCCACCCTGATGGGTGATTACTATGTTAAATGCACCCCCATTGTTAACGCCACTCCCACTATCAACGCCAACCCGAAGCGTGGCGAGCGCAGCGAGCCCGCGAGGGGCGGCTGTACGCATCCTCCGACCTTTTCATACCCCCACTATCCACTTCGGTATGGAGTTGATTTTATATAGTGTGGCAAGCGCAGCGAGCCACCGAGCCCGAAGCGTGGCGAGCGCAGCGCGCCCCGCGAGGGGACGCGTATTACTTCACATGTATTCCGCTGCGCTCGCCACACTTTGGGCTCGGTGGTGCGCTCGCCACGCTATATAAAATCAACTCCACACCGACGTGGATAGTGGGGGTATAAAAAGGTCAGAGGACGTAATCCCCCCCCCCTCGTGGGCTCACTGCACTCGCCACGCTTCAGGTTGGTGTTGATAGTGGGGGTGGCGTTAACAATGGGGGATTTAACATATTAATCACCCATCAGGGTGGCTGTACAATTAAAAATCGGGTCTGATCGCATCGCATCGCATGCCATTGTAATGGCATGCGATGCGACGCGATGTTTAAATTGTACAGTCGGGTCTTAAGACCCGAAAATCGGGTCCCATCTTATGCCATTGCATACCTTAGTTAGTGGTATACGATGCCATACGATGGGCGCCGTGCTAGGAGACAAGTACCCAATCCCTGCCTCGCTTACTTCCTGCCATCTGGCCACCTTGCTTGCAGGGCCAGCGATACCCACTCAGCGGCTCCTGCGGTGCAGGGAGGCGCCGGACTGAAGAGGCGCTCAACCCTCTCCCTGCACTACCACTCTGCTTCTGCCTGGACACGGTCCCTCCTGTACTGCGCCTGTCATACAGACAGCAACAAGCACAGCTGTGCTTTGCGCTGCCTTTGTGACATGCGTGGGACACGCCTGGTGCTGCAACTACAGCATGTACCAGCCCTGCTTTCTCTTCACTGCCTGGGGTAGGTGTACTGGGCTGGCTGCCACCAACCCCAAAAACTGCTGGGAAAGGGGGGAGGGGTAGGTTGTCTGGTAATAAACACTTGCTGAGTGCTTTCACCCTAGACCACCAGGGAAAGCAGAGTTATAATAGATAAGCATATTTAATTGCTTTTAAAAGAAGCAGTTTATCTAAAACCACACAAATTAAATGTATCTTCTATCTATTTATCTATATATCTATATCTATCTATATATCTATATCTATATATAACCGGCATTACAGTGTGTGGTATAATATGTATTAGGCATTATGGCGTGTGATATAAGATGTAATAGGTATTACGGTTGTGGCATAATGTGTAATAGGCATTACAGTGGGTTATAACATGTAATAGAGATTATGGTGTGTGACAATGTGTTATGGGCACTACGGTGTGTAGCAATCATGTGTAATAGGATGTACAGTGTAAATTACGGTGTAAATTTTGACGAGCACCTACGGCGTGCACTATCACTGGTTTCGTGTGTGTGTGTTTGGGGGGGGGGGGGGGGGGTACCAATTCGTTTTCTAACACAGGGAACCACAATGTCTACATATCTACATATGGTATTGCCGTACTTGTTTCTTAGCACGGCGCCCGTCGGGTCCCATTGCATACCTTAACTTAAGGTATGCGATGGGACCCGATTTTAGCCCTTCAAAGACGTTTCCAGTACAATTAAAAAATCGGTCGCATCGCATGCCATTATAATGGCATGCAATGCGATGCGACTGACCCGATTTTGCCATTGGAGCCAATGTTAAATTGGACCTGAGACCCGATTTTACATTGGATCCAATGTTAACCCCTTCCCGACATTTGACGTACATTTACGTCATGGTCGGGAAGTACTTCCCGACACATGGCATAAATGTACGTCATGCCTTGTAACTGTCACCGCGTCTATAGACGCGGTGACAGTTAGGAGATGTCTGCTGTCCCTGACAGCAGACATCCCCCCTCGCCGCCCAGGGGGGGCAGGGATGCCCCCCCCGGTCGGCGATCGCTGTGATTGGCTGTTCAAATCTGAACAGCCATTCACAGCGTTTCCTGTGTTACCGGCGGCTAAGCCGCTCGGTAACACAGAAAACGGTGGTGATCGGTGCTGTACCGATCACCACCGATGAGCAGGAGCCCCCCCACCCACTCACCCGGCAGCCCGGCAGGTCCTTAGTAGGGGAAGCGCTGAGTGCACGCAGCGCTCCCCCCCTCCGGCCCCCCCCCGCCAGGCTCAGCAGCAGCAGCATGAGCTGCTGTAAAAGTAAAAAAATAAAAAAAGACACACTGAAATATATATATATATATATGTATATATATATATATATGTGTGTATATGTGTGTATATATATATATATATATATACACATATATATATATATATGTGTGTATATATATATATATATATACACATATATATATATATATATATATATACACACACACACATATATATATATATATATATATATATACAGTGATCGGTGCTGTTAAGTACAGCACCGATCACCACCGATCGCCAGCCCCCCCCCCTCCCACCCGGCGGCCCCCCCTCCCACCCACCCGGCTGCCGCAGCGCCAGCACCCCTCCCACCCCCCCACCAGCCGCAGCGCCAGCCCCCCTCCCAAAGCTGGTGAGCAAAATGGGGTCACATGTGGGGGGGTTCCACTGTATTGGTGCTTCGGGGGTCTTGCTAATGCGACATAGCACCCACCATTCATTCCACCACCAAAAATCACTCCTTCCCTTCTGAGTCCTGCCATGCACCCAAATGGTATTTTTGGGTCACATATGAGGCATTGCCGTACTCGGGAGAAATTGGGGCACAGATTTTGGGGTGCTTTGTCTCCTTCATTCCTTGCGAAAATGAAAAATTTTGAGCCAGAACTGCATTTTTGTGTAAAAAATTACATTTTTTTACACAAAAATGCAGATCTGGCTCAAAATTTTTCATTTTCACAAGGAATGAAGGAGACAAAGCACCCCAAAATCTGTGCCCCAATTTCTCCCAAGTATGGCAATGCCTCACATGTGACCAAAAAATACCAGTTGGGTGCATGGCAGGACTCAGAAGGGAAGGAGTGATTTTTGGATTTTGAAGCACAGATTCTGGTTGAATGACCCCTGAAGCACCCATAAAGTGGAACCCCCCACAAGTGACCCCATTTTGCAAACTACACCCTTCAGGGAATTCATCAGGGGGTATAGTGTACATTTCAAACCCCCAGGGGTTTCACCAATTTTGATACAACTGAGCTGTGAAAATGAAAAATTAAATTTTTTCATTTTCACAGCCCAGTTGTATCAAAATTGGTGAAACCCCTGGGGGTTTGAAATGTACACTATACCCCTAAATGAATTCCCTGAAGGGTGTAGTTTGCAAAATGGGGTGACTTGTGGGGGAGGTTCCTAACTTTTAGCACTTATGGTGCCTAGAAACCTACATGGTGCCTAAAAAAAATCTCATAAAAAGGAGGCTCCAAAATCAAGTAGGTGCTCCTTCTATTATGAAGCCTGTGGTTTGGTCAACGTGCACACTAGGGCCACATATAGGATATTTATGAAAACAAAAGAATTGGGGGAATCAATTTTTAGTCACATTTCTCTAGTAAAATCTACTGTGTTCGTTAGAAAAATGTATTAAAATTGAAACTCTGCAAAAAAAAAGAAATTTTGAAATTTCACCTACACATTGTTTTAATTCCTGTGAAACACATAAAGGGTTAACAAACTTCCAAAATGCTGTTTTGAATACTGTGAGGGGTGCAGTTTTTGAAATGGCATCATTTATGGGGGTGTCTCACATACAAGTCCCTCAAAGTCACATCAGAACTGAACTGGTCCCTAAAAAAATCAGTGTTTGAAATTTTCTTGAAAATTTGAGAATTTGCTATTCATATTTGAAGCCTCCTAGTGTCCAAAAAAATGAAAAGGAGGTTGAAATAATGATTGCAACATAAAGTAGACATATGGTCTTTGTTAGTTATTAACTATTTTGAGTGGTATGTTTATTTGTCTCACAAGCAGAAAATGTGACATTTTGCAAATTGCAAAATTTTCCATTTTTTCACGACATTTTGGTATTTTTCACAAAAAAACACAGACTGTATCGACCCAAATTTACCACTAACTTGAAGTACAATGTGTCACGAGAAAACAATCTCAAAATCACTGGGATAAGTAAAAGCAAAAAAAAGTTATCCCCACTTAAGTGAAACATGTCAGATTTGAAAAAAATGACTCTGTCAGGAACGCAAAAACTCGCTCTGTCAGGAAGGGGTTAAATGCCCCCCAGACCCGATTTTTTTATTTTATAGCCACCCTGACAGCGTGGAGTTGATTTTATATAGTGCGGACGCGTAATACCTGTGAAGTAATGCGCGTCCACTCGCCACGCTTCGGGCTCGGTGGCTCGCTGCGCTCGCCACACTATATAAAATCAACTCCACGCCGACGTGGATAGTGGGGGTATGAAAAGGTCGGAGGACGCGTCCTGCCGCCCCTCGCGGACTTGCTGTGCTCGCCACCGTTCGGGTTCACGTTGATCATGGTGTGCCATTAACAATGAGGGGGCATTTGACCCATCAGGGTGGGTATACAATTAAAATTGGGGTCTGGGGGGCATTTTACATTGGGCCCAATGTAAAATCGGGTCTCAGGGACCATTTAACATCGGGTACAATGTAAAAATCGGGTCGGTCGCATTGCATCGCATGCGATCGATTTTTCAGACCCGATGGCATACAATTGAAATCGTGGGCGCTGTGCTAGGAAACAAGTACCGGTATTGCTGCTACTAAGCCCATTATGTGTTTTTCGTCATGCGCCTTTAGCAGGCATTGAGAGCGCAATTTTTAGTTTGCAGAGGGGCGCCGAACACCCTAGCACCGGCCCTGACACTGGCATCACCAACTCTCCCTCTTGTGCAGCAGAAACTGGCAGCCAGAATGCGAGAATGAGGAGTGGCCAGGTTTCATGAGGAGAGATTTGAGGGTGGCTTAGACTGTAAGTGACCAATTGATCCTAGCTTTTTCCCCTCTCTCCCATACACCGCAGGCTATACTGATTTGTGTGGTTAACCTGTTAATCAATGAGCACTTTAGGGATGAAAAAAGAACCACAGAGAGTGCCTCTAAATCCTGATGAGAGCATTAGGGATTACAAGAGAATCACCCTCCTAAGTAGAACAGAGGCTGTGTATATTTTAGGTTGTTTAAGTTGTCTTTGTACCAATGCAAGAAAACTTTTTCAAATAACTGTCTCTCAATTAAAGAGACACACTGTCCCCATGGGTGGGCCCCTCTCAGCTCTAGGCCCCATAGCAGCTGATCTCCTTATGGTAGCTAAGCCCTAGGCAGCTATGCCCTTGTGAACACTTATCCAAAGGATGTAAGCTGCTATAAAGTATATAAAAAAGAAAAAAAGCAGGAAGAGGATAAAAGAGGATAAAAGAAGAATGAAATACCGATGTGTGCGGTGTGACATAATGACGTCACGTCGCGCTCGATAAACGAGGAGCAGCGCAGCAAGACTTGCTGCATGCCATGCTGCTTATCTGGAGAGAGGAGCTGCCTGACAGCCACCCTGACCCCGGGCTTAAGGTAATTAATTAAAAGTGCCCGGAAAGGGGAGGGAATTGAGGGGGGGGGGTGCGAAGTGTGTCCACTGCCCACCAATGTGTATACATTTATACATCCACTGCCCACCAATGTATATATTTATACATCCACTGCCCACCAATGTATATATTTTAATATGCCCACTGCCCACCAATGTATATATTTTAATATGCCCACTGCCCACCAATGTATATATTTTAATATGCCCACTGCCCACCAATGTATATATTTTTATATGCCCACTATTGTGTATATTTTTATATATCCACTGCCCACCAATGTGTATATTTTTATATGCCCACTGATGTATATATTTTTATATGCCCACTGCTACCAATGTATATTTAAACACCACTGCCCACCAATGTTTATTAACAATAGGTGGTAACGTATAAATTAATGGTGCAGGCCAGCAATATATATGTTACTGCCTATTATTAATAAACATTGGTGGGCAGTGGTGTTTAAATAAATATACATTGGTGACAGTGGGCATATAAATATTGGTGGGCATAAAAATATATACATCAGTGGGCATATAAAAATATACATTGCTGGGCAGTGGGCATATACAAATATATACATTGCTGGGCAGTGGGCATATAAAGATATATACATTGGTGGGCATCGAACATTTGTGGGCTCATCACATTGTGCAGCGTAATGTGTAATTGTCATCACAGTGTGCAGTGTAATGTGTAATTGGCATCACAGTGTGCGGCGTAATGTGTAATTGTCATCACAGTGTGCGGCGTAATGTGTAATTGTCATCACAGTGTGCGGCGTAATGTGTAATTGTCATCACGGTGTGCGACATAGGGGGACATTTACCAAAATGGATTCGTAGAAAAAAGGTGTATTCGTAGGGAGAAATACACCTTTTTTTTACGAATTTGTATTTTCGGGATTTACAATCCCGAAAATACAACAATTTGTATTCCTAAAGATGGAACATTCGTATTTGTATTTACAAATACGAATGTCTACACCATTGATAGAATACGACAGAAATCACCATTCAAAAGAATGGTGGTTTCTGATTTACTAAGCAGCCGTATGGATAATACGGCTGCTTAGTGGTGTAAAACACCCACGCAAATACGACAGGAAAATACACCCTGCTTTCCCTGTCGTATTTGCTTTAAGCCTGCACGGATCAGTCAGATCCGTGCAGGCTTCAGTGTAAAAAAATAGAAATTTAAATAATAAAAAAACCAGCGTGGGGTCCCCCCCACAGCTGTAACCAGCACCAGGCTGACGGAGCCGGGGCCGGTAATTAAAAATCAGGGAACCCGACAAATAGGGGTTCCCCGATTTTTAACAACCAGCCCCTGGCTCCAGGTCGGGGGCTGGTTCCCAAAATACGGGGGACAAAATGACTAAGGGTCCCCCGTATTTTAAGAACCAGCCCCAGGCCAAACCAGCCAGCAGGGTAATGCCACAGCCGGGGGACACTTATTATATAAGGTCCCGCGGCCAAAACATTAACCCTACCGACCAGTCAGCCTGGCCAGGGGCCCTGGGGGAGTGGGGACCCCCCCAATGAAGGGGTCCCCCCCCTCCAGGACTTACCTGACCAGGTTGAAGCCTGGTGCTGTCCTCGATGCCCCTGGGCGGTGGGCATCGAGCTGATAGTGGTGTAAAAGAAAGATTAAACTATTGTCTAATACTGGGGCACTATGAGTCCCAGCAAGCCTCCCCCGCAAGCTGGGACTTGGAGAACCACAAGTCCCAGCCTGCGGGGCATTAAAGGGCCCGCTGGGTCTTGTAGTGCCACAGTATTAAAAATAGTACAATAAAACACACTGACACACACTTAAAATAAAACTTTAATACATACAAACCCCACACATACTAATACTTACCTATCTTCTTCCCGTAGGTAGCCCTGGTCCTGATGTCCTGTGTCGGCGTTCTTCTTCATGTCGACGTCCTTCTTCAAGTCGACAACCAGCCGGACAGCAGGACAGCAGGACAGCAGGAGCCGCACGGTACTCTGTGTACATTGTGCGGCTCCGCCTCCCGAATGCCGCTATTGGCCGCCTTGCAGCCTAGCGGCCAATCAGGAGCCGCTAGGCGGCAAGGCGTCCAATAGCGGCATTCGGGAGGTGGAGCCGCACGATGTACACAAACACTGTGCGGCTCCTGCTGTCCGGCTGGTTTCGGGTGTCGGTTTGTTTTTTTGCAAAGACCCTTACCTGGACTACGTCACCTAGGGACAGGTGAGTATGGTTTCCTTCCACAGCTTCCACATGGATTTCGTCGGACTCCGGACGCCATCGCCGACAGCGACGTCGACTTGAAGAAGGACGTCGACATGAAGAAGAACGCCGACACAGGACATCAGGACATCAGGACCAGGGCTACCTACGGGAAGAAGATAGTATGTGTGGGCTTTGTATGTATTAAAGTTTTATTTTAAGTGTGTGTCAGTGTGTTTTATTGTACTATTTTTAATACTGTGGCACTATAAGACCCAGCGGGCCCTTTAATGCCCCGCAGGCTGGGACTTGTGGTTCTCCAAGTCCCAGCTTGCGGGGGAGGCTTGCTGGGACTCATAGTGCCCCAGTATTAGACAATAGTTTAATCTTTTTTTTACACCACTATCAGCTCGATGCCCACCGCCCAGGGGCATCGAGGACAGCACCAGGCTTCAACCTGGTCAGGTAAGTCCTGGAGGGGGGGGACCCCTTCATTGGGGGGGTCCCCACTCCCCCAGGGCCCCTGGCCAGGCTGACTGGTCAGTAGGGTTAATGTTTTGGCCGCGGGACCTTATATAATAAGTGTCCCCCGGCTGTGACATTACCCTGCTGGCTGGTTTGGCCTGGGGCTGGTTCTTAAAATACGGGGGACCCCTAGTCATTTTGTCCCCCGTATTTTGGGAACCAGCCCCGGACCTGGAGCCTGGGGCTGGTTGTTAAAAATCGGGGAACCCCTATTTGTCGGGTTCCCTGATTTTTAATTACCGGCCCGGCTCCTTCAGCCTGGTGCTGGTTACAGCTGTAGGGGGGACCCCACGCTGGTTTTTTTTTTAATTTATTTAATTTTTCTATTTTTTTACACCTTGCAGCCTGCACGGATCTGACTGATCCGTGCAGACTGCCTGTACGAATTCGTATTAGCGGCCGTATATATGTGCCACTAATACGAATGGTTACACCATCGGAGGGTTACAAAGCAGTCGTATCTGACTGCTTTGTAATTTCCCCTCCGGAACACGACTTTGCATACGACTGAAACAGTCGTATGCAGTCGGAGGGGAAATACCAATACGAAAAACTAGGTTTTTCATATTGGTAAATTTCCCCCATAATGTGTAATTGTCATCACGGTGTGCGACAATGTGTAATTGTCATCACGGTGTGCGGCGTCATGTGTAATTGGCATCACGGATAAATAGTGTATAATGATTCAAGTAGCCTGTCATTGTTTGGCCTTGATCTGTGATGCGTACTAGGTCACTGTGTGGGCCTTTATATTTTTATGTCACTGTGTGGCCTTCAGCCCGCCAACAAAAGTGCGGGAGTACAATGACAATTCCTGCGGTAACCAATGTCTGGATATGCAGGTTGCAAAGGTGAGATGTAAGGTAATTGGTTTCCTGCTAGACCACGCCCTTATATTAAGCCACACACCCCTTTAAAAAGAAACCACGCCCCCTATTTCGGCGGCGCGCGCAATTTCTTCTATGTCGTGTTAACTTTTTTTTTGGGGGGGGGGGGGGGGGGGGCGCATTTTTATTCCTTTGCCCTGGGAGCTAAATTGTCTAGAAACGGCCCTGCTCTTGGCTGCAGTGGCATAAAGTAATTTCTCAAGATAATGGCACTGTAAAACAAACACAACCCTAAGCTTAAGCTATTATATAACTATTCTAATACTATAAGCCAGGGCCGGACTGGCCATCTGGCACTTCTGGCAAATGCCAGAAGAGCCGATGGACTTGAGGGCCGATATTGTGCTGCAGAACATTGCTGCAGTAATCAGCCTTCTGAGCCTGCCCCGCTGCCGCCTTCCCTGTCCATCATAGTGGCTGCTGATGCCATGACGTCATGATGCGGCGGCCGCTCTTGAGCGGCGGCCCGCTTTGTACATTCCAAGGCAGCCCGGCCGCCTTACAGTCTGTGCCGCCCCGTCCGTCTTTACTCACCATTCCCAATGCCACTTCATGACGCCGCAGCATCATGACGTCATTACGCGGCGGCGGTGGCAGCCAATCACGAGCCCGTCCTGCTTTAAGTCTGGCCGCCCGGCACCCGTTATAGTCTGCTGCGTCATGACGCGGTGCCGTCCCTCTTTAAGTTCTTTCTGCAGCTTTGCATCCTCCTGGCACCGGCTCGGGCCGCAGCGGTGTTATGGTGAGGACTGCTAAGGGGGAGGGGGGGGGAGAGGTCAGAACACCCCCACTGCTGTGCTGTCCCTTCTCCCAGTGTGGATGGCATCTATGTGATCTGGGGAAAAAAGGTCTCCATTCATATCTCTCTCCCTCTCCCCCCCCCCCTCTCTCTCCCCTTCCCTCTCTCTCACCCCCTCCCTCTCTCTCCCCCTCCCTCTCTCTCTCTCTCTCTCTCCCTCCCTCCCCCTCCCTCTCTCTCTCCCTCTCTCTCCCTCCCTCTCTCTCTCCCTCTCTCTCCCACTCTCTCCCACTCTCTCATCCCCTCCCTCTCTGTCTCTCTCTCTCCCCCCCCCTCTCTCCCCTCCCTCTCTCTCTTTTTGTTTATGGACACAAGTTTTTCATTCACATATCAGACATAGGATTCAGGCTGTTGAGCTATTTTTAACCATCTAGCTATTTACTGTCAGATCTCATTATAAAGAACAAGTCTTAAGGGCCGTCCCATGGACGGGCGAAAGTTTATGCTTATGCAGTTCTCAAAAGCTTTATAAAGTGAAAATGTTTTTCATTTAATGGACCCTTATAGGCATTTAACCCCTTCAGTTGTATGGCTGGAAATTTCTCAGGCTGAGTTGCACTGCAGGATTGGGCTCTCCCAAGAAATCTCTGTGCATGCCACTGTAAAGAAAGAGTGTGCCAGTCGTGCCTCCAGCGGTGAACCATTGGCGCACCACCTGTCCCTTATCCTCCCTGTCACCACCTATGTCACCGATCCTCCCAGTCACACTTCTATTCTGTTGGCTAATATATAAAAACACTTTAAATCTGGTGACTAGTATACTGTATAAAACACATTTCCATTCAGATAGCTAGTATAAAATGGGATCCGGACTATGGGTCATCGGTCAATAGGTTTCTCAACGTGCACTAGGTCGACATGGACAATAGTTGGACACAAGCAATTTTTTTAAGTCCCAAAAGGTACAGAAATGCACCCTGTTGAACCTGGGTGGCGTTAAAGCAGTGGACAAGGCAATATATTCATCATCCAAGATCAAGCACGACCACAGCAACACTGTGTGAACTGTGTTTGCTGCCATTACTCTGAGCACTTCAAGTGAACGGCATACAACAAGCTCTGTAGTACTTGCCATAAATTCAACAATTTGCATGGTGGTGCCAGTCAAAGCCAGGCAGGATGAAGGACGCACCTTGTCCAATCAGTCATCCGCACAGAATTAATGAAATTGAGTCAGCCATCACTTCAGACCAGGAATTTTGCTGTTTAGATATGAGAGCTGGTAAGATCTTCACCATTTTTTTGAGAAAGAGAAGGCTGTCATTAGTGTGGCGCACTGGTAGAGAGAGGTGGTTTTAATAAAAATTAACTTTTAATTATTACATCTTAAAATGGCGACATATAAAACACATAATATACATGGGTAAATTTTTGACAAGGTAAAGATAAAAAAAGGATGAATCCTTGCTTAGTGTGTTTCGATATCTCTTAATGAAAGTTATGGACAGTGGTTGTATCAGTGCCACACTCGATGGGTGCACTGATCACTGCGCAATAATATCACAAGTATCCCCACTGTTCGGGCCCCCTCACATTTATTTTATGATGATTTGGTGTGTCTTGTTTCAAATCGCCTGGTGTGTATCCACACGCAATTTCGTATGCAATAAATTGGTTGGATGTGGAGTATTATACTTCCTCAATTAAATTGCATTACAGCAGAAAGATATGCCACTGTAGGTGTATGAAAGAGGCCGCAGTGAGGTTGGTGAGGTGGATTCGGGTATTTTGCCTATAGCATATGCCGCTCATACACTACCAAACTCGGGCTTTTATAAATACAGTTGGTTGGTTGGCTGAGGATATGGTGTAAGACACTGTTTATGATGCGTTTGGTTCACCAATCATCATTGTATTGGAGAAACAGGTGTGGGGATAATATACAGTGGGCCCCTACTGGGTGAGTCCCCTTAAAATTATTATCATGTGATTAAGTGCTACTTATGGCAGTAGTGTAGAGCCAGCCGGTAACCCTTGAGCTGCCCGGTCCTTTTGCATGTGATATATCGCATGCAATCTCAGTAAGTGCTGCCGGAGACTGTCTGATCTGACAGATCCTACGTGCAGCACTTACGATCTAGGGACTCTGATCTGATTTGCACAGGACTACGGATCGGATCTAAAACGCATGGGATTTGCCGGATTTCACAGTCTGATCCATTGGAACCGGGTGAAATCGAGCTAAATCACACTAGTGAATGACCACCTTTACTTACAGGGAGCCTCATAATGCCATCAAATTCAAATTGAAACAGGTGCCAATTGTAACATAATATCAATCTTACAAAAAAGAAGAGCGAGAAAAAGTATCTCTTTACGGGTGCACCTGAATGGTCTTGGTTAAAATATAACCTTTATTGGTTTAATTAAAACTAGCAAAATATGACAAACACACATAAAACAACAAAGTGTGAATACAGGGGAGAGGTAAGGCTTGTTTATTAAAAATGGTGGCTTACTAGTTGCGCACTAGTGTTATATGTGTTGTTATGTGATACAGGTTTATTCTGTCGACACAAATCAAATAAATATCAATTCCGTTGTGTCTTTTTTATCTATTAACTTAGGGCAGGGGTGGCCCAGGGATGTGCAGTCAGGGGAGGCAGGGGAGGCAGTGCCTCCCCTGTCAATAATGATAAACATAGTAAAATAATACAAAGAAAATACTTATGACACATATTATGTGCCATAAGTATATGCTTTATATCATCCTATTAATTTTTACACTATCATTTTTTTCTTATTATTGGTTTAAGAGGCATTGGGAGCTGTGCCTCCGGCTATCAATGTTCAAGTCCAGAAACAGGGGGCAGGCAGGGGGCGTGGCCAAGCAGCAGGCTGCAAAATCCCATTAAAAAGCCTGTATAGGCGGCACCTATAGCGGTGCCTCAGGGACAGGGGGTGCTGGTCCTGTCACTGAGGCAGCTATGATTGGTCTCACTCTGCTGTCTGTCAGCGCAGCAGAAGCAATCCCGCTGCTGCACCCTCCGCACCGCCCCCCCCCCCCCCCCCCCCCCGCTTCCTCACACTGCGTGTGCAAGAACCTCCGCACCAGCTTTCCCTCCCCTTCCCTACTCGGCGGCTGCACGGACCTAAATACCGGCTCCCCCCTCACCTGGCGGGTGAAAGCCTTCCTTCCGAACCCAGATCTCCGTACCCCAGCCCCCCTTCCTGGATGTCCGGCATAGAGGACTCCAGACCCCGTGGGCGTCTCTGCAGTGCCGAGCACATGGCTGCTGTCAGCTGACAGCTACATGCCAAGGAGACATCCAGCAGGAGGACCCAGGAGCCCTGCCAGGAGCCTGAGGGTAAGTGGCAGCCCCAGGGCAGGAACTGGGCAGCCGGGTTAAAGCCAGAGACGGGAGGGCAGTAGGGGAAATGCAGATGCCGGGGGGCCACCTGTCTGGAAGTTGGATATCTCTATGACCCTAAAGTCCAATCGGAAACCCTCTCATCTCTAGTCCTATGCACGTTTGCATGACTAGTAGAAAGCAGAAAATCCGATTGATACTAAAGGGCCAGGCTGATCCATAGGAGAAATCTTCTGAGTGTAACATCTGCTGACACAGCCCTGACAAGCATTGCTTGAAAGATTGAACCACTGCTTGGACTTTACTTTTTCGGGCACTGGGTATGATAGCAAGTACACACAGACAGATATCTTACCACTACTGTAGGTCGGCCAGACCAACATCAACATACTGTATAAATTATTTGTTCACACAAGAACACACTGCTGAATAGTAGAGATCCATTATCTGTGCAATCTGCACAGATACACTGTGAAATTTAAGCGATTGGTCAATTGATTGTGTCAGAATATATTACTCTTTTGGACTGAACAGAAATATACTAACCAGCATCAGTGATCATTGGCTTACTTATAACGGTGAGCCGCTCTGGTCACCCAACAGTAATAAATGTTTAAAAATCTGTATGATCTGCTATAGACTAAAATAGATGCTTGATATTGCATAGATCCATTGTGGAAGACAAATTACTGACTGCCAGCCTTGGTGTAATAACTAATTGATTGCGATCCTTGATATCAACATAGAATACAAGCCTGTCGCCTCTGTGTTTATGACGGTAACCTGCTCTGGTCACCCAACAGGGATAAATGCTTAAGATAATTTTGTGATCTGCCATAGACCACTGTACAGACACACGGTGGAAAATATGCAACTGACCGTTTGGTCTGGTGCAACAAAACCTGACTGTGATCTCTATCCGTGGCATAAAACACACGCTTGTCACTTTGGTGTTTATGATTGTGGCCTGCTCTGGTCACTCAACAGGTAGCTGTACCGCACAGACACACTGTGGAAAGTATGCAATTGATTGTCCGTTCTGGTGCAATAATAACGGACTGTGATCTCTATCTGTGACATAGAATACACGCCTGTTGCTGATGCAATTTCTCTAGCACAGACCTAAGAAGCATCTGCCAAAACAGGTATAGTGTTGAGTAACTCACACATATCATTGAGCAAAAGTGATTCATTGATTGTGATTTGTCTAAAACATACCATTTACTCTCAGGACACTGAGGTAACCAGGCTATGGCAACACTGAGTGAGATTTTGTTGCAACATGTATGAAAAGGTTTCTAATGTTGCAGATTACCAATAGCATTCTCAACCAAAAGATACATTCAGACCCTGCTGTCACAGACATCGATCTGCTGCAGCCAGACCTAGAGTTTACAACACCAGGCACTATAATTATAAGCAGTCTCCTCCGTGGAGGGAATCTTACCCTCAGTAAAAATATTTAGAATCCTTTATTTATATTAGGGAATATACCCCTCAGTACTACTTCATACAGGATTCTAACAATACAAACCTTTGCCTCCATAACGATTCCCAGACCACAGAGCTCTGGCCACACTGGGTATACATTACTTATTCAAGATCCCCAGAGGGGAAATTATCCTTTCTACCAATCGAAACATCCCCCAGTGCATGCATAGCATATACTGTAAAGGCTCACTGCACAAGGGACCTAGAAAGTTCTTTCTACTTATCCATTTACCTATTTAATTCTTATTTAGAAGGCCTATTTGTCTAATTTATCTTAAAAGAATATCTCATAAAAGTTACGTTTTTAAACTACCATTTGACATAGTAAGAGTGCCCCACAAAGAGAGTCCTCTTTTCTCCCAACCATTGCTACTGGAAGTTGGATATATCAACTTTGCCACTTTGAGAGCCGGGGAGCAGACAGTGGGAATATGTGTAAGGAGCATTATCTGTTTAAGAGCAATTTTAATAATGTGGGGCAATGTAATGAGCATTCTGTGTAAAAGGTCATTTAATAATGTGGGGCATATGTAAAGACCATTATGTGTATATGGGAATTAAAAAATGTGTATAGGCCATTATTTGTCATTATGTGTATAAGGGTATAAGTAATGTGGGGCATATATGTACGGGCCTTATATGTATATGGGCATTAATCATGTAGGACATATGTGTAAGGTGCATTATGTGTATAAGGGCATACTGTAAGTAATGTGGGGCATATATGTACATGGCCTTATATGGGCATTAATCATATGGGGCATATGTGTAAGGCACATTACGTATAGAAGGGCATAAAGAATGTGGGGCATATGTGTAAAAGGCCTTATGTGTATATGGCCATTAATCATGTAGGGCATATGTGTAAGGTGTATTATGTGTATAAGGGCATAAATAATGTGTAGCTAACAGCTTGTGTATGGGAGAATTATTTGAATCAGTGGATTAATAAGGTGTGACATAATTTGTAAAAGGGAATTACTAAGGTGTGCCATATGTGTAAATGGTGTATTACTGTTGCATATGGCGTATAAGTGTACCACTATGGAGGTTGAGTGCAGTGGCATAACTACAACAGGTGCAGGATATGCGGCTGCTATGGCGCCCTTGATGTTTGCAGGACCCGCCGCTCCCCTGTACCAAGTCATTCTGCTGCCAGTGCCTCACCAACCACTGACCTCACCGCACGTCTCTGGTATATGTTAACATATAATTATGTAGTCAATATGATTTTACCAGTAGTGAGTGTGTTTGCTTGTAACTGGGGTGCGGTTAACCCCTGTGTTCCCGCTTTAGGTGTAGACTTAAATATAGAGGCTCTTAATGAATATCACTCTTGACACTTGAGAATGCCTGATCTCAGAAAGAATCAGTTATTCAACATATATGTCTCAGTAGTCTCTATTACAATAATATAATAAGTTTGATAACTAAAGTGGTCCCTCTAATCACGTATCAGCTCTATGGCTCTATGAGGCAACGGACTGTGTCTCACGCTACTTGAGAGTCTTCATTTTGGAACATCGCTGCCTCCCCCAAAGGGATTATATGGGGTCAGCAGCCAATACCCTAGTCTGCGAGTAATTAGAGTGCGCAACAGTAAGCTTGAGTTCAATGTGAAATGACCCTTTACATTCCTTGAGGCAACTGCTAAACTTGAGACTCTAACCAATTTGTAAAAATGCAATCCTATTTGTGGCCAGGACCTGGTGCAAGGCGAATTTACAAAGGGCCATATTCGGCTGAGTTGATGTTTTTAGTAATGGCAAGCTCTGCTGAATTTGCCGGTATGAATAGACCATTGAGAGAACTCGGTCTCCTATGGCCATAAAGTTCTTTCAGATCGTCTAATTTGCAATCATTGATATGAGCGAATTCGGATGGAAATTCAGCTCAAAATACAAATTGAAAATGCAACACATTTCCATTCATATCTGATGAAGCATGGACATCAGTGAGATCCGTGCAATGCTTCTGTGTAAAAATACAAAAAAATGTTTAAAAAAAAAATAACCAGTCCTGGGCTCTTTGAGAGATCCTGGTTTCAGAAATACAGGGGGAAATATTATTAGGGTCCCCCTGTATTTCTAAAACCAGCATTTCCACCCACGTGTGGTAAATTCAGTTGATTGGACATGTTTTGGAAAGACACTCACCAGTCAATATATAATATCTCACTCTTGACAGTGCATGTCATAGCACAAACCAAGCATGAAGAAATTTTCTGTAGATCTACAAGACAGGAATGTCTCTAGGCACAAATCTGGGGATTGGTACAGAAAAACATCTGCTGCATTGATGGTCCCAATGAGCACAGTGGCCTCCATCATCCGTAAATGGAAGAAGTTCTGAACCACCAGGACTCTTCCTAGAGCTGTCCGGCCTTCTAAACTGAGCATTCTGGGGAGAAGGGCCCTAGTCAGGGAGGTGACCAAGAACCCAATGGTCACCTGAAGGACTTTTAGACCATGAGAAACAACTAACTCTTGCCTGATGAGACAAAGATTGAATTATTTGGCGTGAATGCCAGGCATCACATTTGGAGGAAACCAGGCCCCGTTAATCGCCAGGCCAATACCATCCCTACAGTGAAGCATGGTGGTGTAGGCATCATGCTGTGCAGATGTTTTTCAGAGGCAGGAACTGGGAGGCTAATCAGGGTAGAGGGGAAGATGAATGCAGCAATGTAGAGAGATACAATATGCTGGATGAAAACCTGCATCAGAGCACTCTTGACCTCAGACTGGGGCGACGGTTCATCTTTCAGCAGGACAATGACCCTCAGCACACAGCCAAGATATCAAAGGAGTGGCTTCGGAAAAACTCTGTGAACGTCCTTAAGTGGCTCAGCCAAAGTCCAGACTGGAATCCGATTGAACGTCTCTGGAGAGATATAAAAATGTCTGTACACCGACGCTTCCCATCCAACTTGGTGGAACTTGAGAGGTGCTGCAAAGAGGGAGATAGGTGTGCCAAGCTTGTGGCATTATATTCAAAAAGACTTGAAGCTGTAATCGCTGGCATCAAAAAAGTAATGACCAAAGGCTGTAAATACTTATGTACTGTACATGTGATTTATTTTTATTTTTATATATAAATTTGCAAAAATCTCCCAAAAACTTCTTTTACGTTATCATTATGGGGTATTGTGTGTAGAATTTTGAGGGGAATAATTAATTTATTCCATTTTGGAATAAGGCTGTAACATAACAATGTGGAAAAAGTTAAGCGTTGTGTATACTTTCTGAATGCACTGTAAATAACTGTTATTAAATAAAATAATAATAAATACGTTTGTGCATTATTTTCCTTAATTAATTGTGTTTGGATTTCTTCTTATATCAAGGATTGTACTGCAGCGATAAATAATCTAATCTTTCATATGGAACGATTGTTATCGACTGGAATCTTTTATGTTTCATGTTGTATGGAAATTGAATTCACAGGATGGGATTACAACCAGCACATCTTGTGTAAAGTGAATGTTAATTCACTGCAAAGTGAATTTTGTATGGATTCACTTCATTTTATTTTGACACATTATTTCATTCTAAACCTGCAGGGTTTTTCCTGCATAAATGTCAGCCTGCCCCTATTCAATTTGGTCCTGCATCCCTGCATGTTAAGCCCCAGATGGTCCATTTAACATACAGTAAATATTTGGAGGGCCACAGTTTCTGCAAGGAAAAATCTGTGGTAAATGCACACCCTGGGGTTTGATGCACTGGGAAAACCATAGGCTCCGACATTTAACACAGAATCTATGGTTTACCAGGCCTGATTAAGTAGCAGATTAAAAAGTAAAACTGGGGGCCATCCGGAACAGGTCAACGCTGCTCAGCATGTCTAGTGCCTTTACAAGATGCAATTGCATAACAGAAACACAATTGCATGGAAGAAATGCAATCACATTTCTATGGTAGCCCCCTGCCAGCAAAGGCAAATGCATGCCCACCATTTTCAGCCCTGCAGCGACTGTGATGTCATGCAGCTGCCGTGCACGGCCCCAAAAGCATTCCAGACACACATGGCTTGTCAGAACTGCATCCTCCCAACTCCACGTCGTCACTCCCTGACGAAATTCAAAATGTAATCACATCCTTAACATAGAAACATTAATTCCACTACTAACCCTGTCGCCATTCTTTCCACCCAGGCACTCATGCTCAAACCTATTTAACATGATCATGCTAGACAGTCCCAATAAAGATTTCACCCAATTCGGATGTATCGGGCTGTGAAATCGGCACAAATGTGCAGACATCCCATAAAATCCGATGTGTGGTCCTGTGCACATACGGTCGGAGTCAGGAGGTCGGACGGGCTGTTCATAACATTTGATAAATCTTATGTACAGCCTGGAGGCGGGCAGGGGACGTGGCGTATGGAAAGCCGGGCGACGGACGCAGATAGAAAGTAGAGGGAGCCGGGAGCCGAGCAGGGCAAAGGGGCTCTGCGCAGAGAGCCAGGCAGGGGACACAGAGAGGCAGTGGGCGCACTGATTAGTGAATGCTGCAAGGGGACCAGAGAGCCGGGTGTAGTAGGGGAAGCCGCGGGCGCACATAGAAGAAAAAACACATACAAATGAATGGACAGCCAGAGATTGGCTGAGTGCTCTCAGCTAATCACTGGCTGCCCATTCATTTGTATGTGTTTTTTTTCTATGGTACCCTCGCTGCCCAGTGCGCCCACTGCCTCTGTGTCCACTGCCTGGCTCTTTGCGAACAGCCCCCCCCCCCCCGTGCGCCTCGCTCAGCTCGAGGCTCCTTCCGCCTGCAGCTACCCAGGAACTGCATGTGATAAATCACATGCGATTTATCACATGCAAATCTTGGCACATCAAGTGCCAAATCGTGTATGCCCCCACCCCCGGGGGAGCTGTCAGGATGATTAGATCCGAGACAGCCTAATGTATGGGGGACTTAAGTTTAGAATAGCCAATGCAAGATCTTGACCACTGTTGCATTTATTTCTGTATTTCTGTTGTAGACTGATCTAGGTCTTTCATTAATAATTATTTCACCAGGGATGGCTGTGTCACACATGTACGAACCAGTTAATGGTCTGGTAAGACAATGAAATCATCAGTGATGTTGCAGTGTACTTCCCCGTATGTTACCAAATGTCGGGAGTAGAAAAATAGAAAGAATGCCTTTTGCTGGTGCACCTAAGAATTGAATAGACTCATAATACATCCGAGAGTGACCATTCTGAAATCTCCCTTACTGCCAGATCCAGACGTAATTTTTTAGGGGTCAGTCCCAGGACTGCCAGAGACAGCCTGGGACAAGATACAAGAGAACTAGGAGGGGAAAGAAGAGGAAAGAGGGGTCCCAGAGACTGGCGAAAGGATCGCAGGGAGACCAGACGCTATCGGAGATAGCCCCCACAGATTCTCTCAGAATTGTCAATTTAACAACTCATACCTTGTCTGAAGCCCAGATATCTATACTAAATAAAGGACTCAGTTTTTCCCCCACTAGACCCATGGATAGATTTGAATGTGAGAAGGACCTCCATTTGTACATAAGAAAACTCCTCCTCAAAAAATTCTATAAAAAGAAAAGGGAGAGTCACCCCGACATTGTGGGATCACAGGAGAATGATGATCCGCATCAACCCCGCATTGACTCCCTTTTTGATACCTGTGACAGGGAAATATTACAAATGTTGGAAGATCTGTCTGATGAATGTGATGGTGCATCACCAAGTAACCCCTTCCAAACTGAACCAGAAAGAGCCATGTCCAAATTAAAAAGGAAATCCACCTTTCTCCCTGACATTTCAATATGCCCACAGGCCAGGGTCTTTCTAGAAATGGTCAGCAAAGATCTTGATCAAATTGAAATCAATAAACCCTATTGCAATTATGGGGACAACATCACTATGGAGGAAAAGAGGGCTCTCCAAGATATAAAAAACTGGGAGGATACGATAGTAAAACCCTCAGATAAAGGGGGGAATATCGTCTTATGGGGCATTGACTCATATAGGAAAGAGCTGAAACGACAATTAGATGATGTATCTTGTTATAAGGCACTGACCTTCAATCCCACCTATGACTACCTGGAACTGTATCAAAAAAATCTGGGAGAAGCCAGACATAATGGAGTCATTACAAAATCCCAGTTTGAATTCCTGGAAGTCAAGACAGTAAGGATTCCTACGTTATACTTACTGCCCAAGATTCACAAAAGTGAAGACAACCCACCCGGCCGACCAATTGTGTCGGGGATAGGGGGTCTCACCGAGAGGGCTCGCCAATTCGTTGATTTCTTTCTGAGAGATTATGTGTTTACCCTGCCATCATACGTAAGGGACACAATGGATGTCTTGAATAAAATCCAAGGCATCATCCTCAATCCTGATTCCTGGCTCATTACTTGCGACGTGGAGAGCCTGTATACCAGCATCATACATCAGAATGGTATACAGCCTGCGGAATATTTTTTGAGTATGGAGCGAGAAATACCTCTAAATTCCTTCATCATCAAACTCCTACGTTTCGTTCTAACTAGAAACTATTTCATATATGAGGACCGCTTCTATCTCCAGGTACGGAGGACAGCGATGGGGAGCACGTGTGCCCCCACATACGCTAACCTGTACCTGGGATGGTGGGAGCGAGAATACGTATTCACCGACAACAATGACAGATTTACAGAACACATACTGATGTGGCTCAGGTACATTGATGACCTGCTTATTCTGTGGGAAGGTGACATAGCCTTATTTATGGAATTTCTGGAGGTTCTGAACACCAATAATCTCAATTTAAAACTTACCTGTCATGTCAGCCAGAAGGAGGTTAAATACCTGGACTTACGTATCAGTGTCAGCACTGATGGATCAATAGTCACAGACATCTTCCGAAAGGATACAGCAACCAACTCACTGCTCCACAATGAGAGTGCCCATTACCCACCGGTCCAAAAGGGTCTACCCAAGGGTGAATACCTCAGGACAAGGCGCAACTGTTCGGAAGATACCACATATGAAAAGAGAGCAGATGAATTAGACCTCAGACTCATCAGCAGAGGTTACAGTAAAAGATCCATCCGCAGAGCCAGAGGAGAGGCACAAAAATACAAACGAGAACAACTACTAGTCCCAAACAAACACAAAGAAACGGATTGCAATGAAAAAGTTAGATTCATTGGAACATACTGTCAGGAATGGCGTCAAGTGCAGGGGGTGCTTAATAAACATCTTGGGATCCTCAAAACCGATAAAGACCTAGATGAAATACTGGGCGATCGGATTGACATAAGCTGGAGGAGATGCCAGAATCTCAGGGACCATCTAGTGCACAGCCACTTTGAAAAACCTACCAGAGTGAAAATCAATAGGAAGGGCACTTTCAAATGTGGGACGTGCAAAGTATGCATTTATGTAGCGCCCCGGAAAACATACACTGACAGATATGGAAAACAACACAGAATTGACCAATACATCACTTGTGATACCCCAGGGGTAATCTATAATTTAGAGTGCCCCTGTGGGAAACACTATATTGGCAAAACAAAAAGGCCACTCAAGATCCGATTGTCAGAACACCTAGCAAGCATCAAATATGCTAAAAGAGATGAACAAAGTGGCAAGACCCTCACACCAGTAGCCAAGCACTTTCTAAGATACCATCAGGGAAGTGCCAAAGGCCTTTAAGCATACGGAATGTTGCAGGTAGTGATGGGCACCCGTCGGGGCGACATCGATAAGGAACTGCTCAAACAAGAAACCAGATTGATATTCCTAATGCAAACTCTGGTTCCATCAGGCCTTAATGAGGAGAATGTATACACTGTTTTCTTATGATTAATACCAGATCCTACCTTATATGATATCAGCCTGACAGGCTATACTCAATAATATTCTGAGTTCTAGGCATGTGATAAGTCCAACATAAGGGGTTAAAAAACACAGACATAACGATATGAACCAGTCTGAGTTAATAACCATCTCTGGAAATCAGCACATGAGAGGGCATTGGTTAAAAACAATCATCTAATATGGACAAAATGACTTATAAATCCAGAATCAGGTGACAATATTCCAACTATGATGTCCCTCACGACACACAAAATTCTATAAATCGCTTGGGTGTTCTCACCACATGCTGAGATATGGCTTTATTATGGACCAACTCACAAAAGATGGCATGTGATGGAAATCACATGTAAACGGGGACAATACGGATTATATGAAAACTTATCATGAACACCGAACCTTTTGGCTTGTTGAAATCAACTTGATCTTATAATGTTCAAACCATACCCATGACAATAAAGCTTATAAGAACTATGGCCCTTATTCTGATCGGTGCGGATATATCCGCGTGCGTTCGGCCCGCCGATGTTTTGTGTCTGCGCATGTGCAGAGGCGTTTCTGCGCATGTGCGAGCGGGGCGTACGGCCAAATCCCGCATGATATGTGAACACTCCGAACAGGGGGTGGAGAGGGGCGTGAAGGGCTATTTGGGCTCATTACCATATGCATACGCCCCGCGTTTCATGGGAGTTCCCATGAAAACGCTGGGCGTACGTATGGTAATGCGGCCGTGACGCACGTGTAGGGGGGCGGACATATGACATCGCCGGATGTCAGCTGCCCGCCCAGATCCCTGCTTTTGCACGGAAAAATGTCCGTGTGGTCTGAGGTTGCGGGTGCTGGTGGAGCACACGGTCCTGCATTCGATGGTCTGCGACCATCGAATGATGGGGGAGGTTCCCATAGATGGAGGAGGCGTATTCCGTGAAAAATACACGTGCGGTCCTTTCGGCCAGCTTCTTACCGCATACGGACGGAGTTGGCGATCCGTATGGAAGGCGGGGTTTCGCACGCACGGTCCTGGCCGCATAATCGGCTCCGGCCGCACCGATCAGAATAAGGGCCTATACTTTCTTTATAATTCCCCTTACTATGTGCACTATCACGCAATTCTCACCCCTCTTTTTCTTCCTCATCTCATTCTTATCATCAAAAATATTTCCCTTGTTTTCATGTTTATTCATTATATCACTGGGATTATATCCCACAACCCACTTATGATAATTTTGGGACTACATGTACACATCACTTCTATCCAATTTTTATTAAGGTCTTCACAGACGGCCGATGAATAAGCCATGGACTTATCACGGGCATCTTATTTAAATAGCAAGAAGGTGGTTTACCTATAATTTTTTCAATTATGTCAAGTCACCATTTTTTCACTTTTTGACATTTTTTATCACTTTCGTGTTTCACTGGTTAACACACCACAACTCTCACCAAAGACACTGACTCCAGGGTCATCTGAGATGGGAGTTATGTCTGAGAATACTTTATAATATGAGCCCAAATACATAGCCTTTTATGGTATGGTAAACGAGTCTGAATGCCTGACAATTATAATATAATATTTTTAACCCGTACACACCATGAGATTCGTCACTGAAATATACCTCTTTTCTCCGCATCTCCTGTCATTCCTGCCTTAAGAAAGGTTGGACGTGTATAAATGACTTACTGGGCCAATCAACTACAGGCAGTTAGTGCTGGGACAACCAGATTTTGCACATTGGATGCCCGATAGATAGCGAATTAAGAAGTCCAGGAATCCGACTATTGTTCACACCGCAGACGGGAAATATGTAGGATATCTATGATTGCGTTAGAAGCCAGAAAGAGGACCATTGGGACTTAGGTTATAAGGCATTCATAACATGTCGACGTGTCGACGTTAAACACTGTTAACCAGTTTTTCACTGGTTAACACACCACAACTTTCATAAAAGACACTGACTCCAGGGTCATTTGAGATGGGAGTTATATCTGAGAATACTTCATTATATGAGCTTAAATATACAGCCATTTATGGTATGGTAAACGAGTCTGAATGCTTGACAACTATGGTATAATATTCTGAACCCTTACACACCATGAGATTCGTCACTGAAAAATACCCCTTCTCCTTCCTCCGCATTTCCTGTCATTCCTGCCGTAAGAAAGGTTGGACGCGTATAAATGATTTACCGGGCCAATCAACTACAGGCAGTTAGTGCTGGGACAACTAGATCCTGCACTTTTGATGCCCGATAAATAACAAACCAACAAGTCCAGGAATCCGACTATTGCTCACACCGTAGCCAGAATTATGCAGGATATCTATAATTGCGCTAGATGCCAGAAAGTTGACCGTTGGGACTTAGGATATAAGGCACTCATAACATGTCGACATGTCGACAAACTGTACACCATATACTATCCACATATCGATGTGCCGATAAACTCCATCAAAGCAAAAATGGAACATATCTATTTGCGCATATCACATAAATCCTCTTCCCCGATGAGAATACACAATTAACTTTGGAAGATAACCAGACTTTATTCGCCAATAAAAAACCTGAAACTGACACAGGCAGAAAAACATACGTGTCCTAATGTCCGACCAATGATCGGGAGGTGAGAGAACACACCCCCCACCACCTCATGAATATGCATCAGATAGGAGGAATAAAAGGAGCTTCCGGGCGCCCACCGGGTGGTCCTGAGGAAGCGTTCACTGCGAAGCGTACGCTGACCGACTTAACACACTCAGTGTGTTGTAAACCCCCTCTTCCCCTCCCCACATACAATGTTTAAATTTTGATCTGTACTGTTGCGCAACCACGGTTACCGGTCCACTCCGTGACCGACACGCAAGTCTGGCGCCAGACTTAGCGTAACCTGAGCCGGCTGGGTGAACGAGGCAAGTGCAAGTCTGCACACCTCACATACGGTTCACCAGCCCTCAGCACTAAGAGACGAGAGCGGCTACAGGGGCTGATGGCAGCACTACTGGGGGACTGCCCACAATAGATGCATGCCTCACCTAAGTCTGCCGGATCCGTCTCTCCGAGAGAGACAACACAAATTATAAAAGAGACTGTACCGCAAGTCCTCTTGAAATAGAGAATATTCACTCTCATTCTGTTGTTGCATACGGTACTCAAGAATACTCACACATAAGGGCTGTGGTGATCAGGGGGTCACACTGAGTCAGGGGAACGTCCTCCCCTTTTTATACTAGTGTGATTGTTGTATGTCTTGGTTTTATTTCGCAAAAATTTTAAATGTATACCCAATAAACGTTATGTATTATGAGTCTATTCAATTCTTAGGTGCACCAGCAAAAGGCATTCTTTCTATTTTTCTACTCCTGTAAATCCCAATGCCTATGGTAGCACACCCTCATTCCTTGTACCCAATTACTACAAATATACCAGCAACTGGGAGGGTCCTTAAATGTTAATAAACTTTACTTACCTGTGCGATTGACATATCTCTTTCCTAAATAATGTTACCAAATGTCACTGATGAGCAGGTATATGCTGAGATGATTGATAGCTTCTCTCTGGGAATGCAGGGATTAACCGCTGTGACAACACATATAGGCAGTCTCACTGAAAGTTAGGAAATGTATTTAGTCAAATGTATTACAGGATGATGAAATAATGATGACTAAACAAATACTATCTCTTAAATACTGATTTCAGAGATCCAACTGGGTATATAATCAAGGGGAGTGGTTTTGTGTGATGCGCAATTAGCAGCAGTAGGCAAGGGTAGTTACTCTTCTAAAGGTGCATCAGTATATATAAATGGGTATGCCAACGCTGGCTGAATAATATACAAGATGGTCCACAATGAAAAATGTAATAACTAAAAACAATCACAAATAAAAAAAGATTAGAAAAATATATAGAACAATTACATAGATTCTTACAATAGTGGTATATGTTGCTGGGTAGAATATTTTTAAAAAGTCAGGCTTTGACCGCACAGAGACTTGGGAGGGTTTTATTGATTCACTGTCCAATGATTTAAAAACAAAAAAGCATAAATGCTTCCATTCCACTCAGTGGTACGAGACTGGTTATGGTATGCAGCATAGACTGTCTCATGATAAACAGTCCTAAATGGTCAACCACTAATGGTCGACAATCGCAAGGTCGACAGTGTCAAAAGGTCAACAGGGTCTAAAGGTCGACAGGTGAAAGGTCGACATGGTTATATGATCGACATGAAAAAGGTCAACATGGTCACAAGGTCAACAAGAAAAGGGCGACATAGTTAAAAGGTCGACATGATCAAAAGGTCGACATGGAAAAAGGTCGACTTGAGTTTTTTATGTTTTTAGGGTGTCTATGTCGACATAGGTCAACATGTACACTGTCTAAGTGTACCGCGTCCCCTTGCAGGGTTCACTCTGCTTGCCATGCTTCGGGCTCAGTATTTATTCTCCCTCCACACCCTAGTGGATGGTAGGGCGTAGTATACCGCCTGTCGGCACATGGCTGAAAATGTTGTAAAAAGTGCATGTCGACTTTTTTCATGTCAACCTTTTCCATGTCGACCTTTTGACCATGTCGACATATGGCATGTCGACCTTTAAACCCTGTCGACCTTTAGACCCTGTCAACCTATTGTGTGTCGATCTTTTGACCCTGTTGACCTTTTGAATGTCGACCATATGACTGTCTATCATGATTCAGTCTATGATCAGTCCAGGTACCACAAGACTCATGTCCCCTTAGGCACTAGCCCAATTGATCTTCCGGTCCGGAGAAGGTGCCAACTATACTTTTACTTGTAAGCGCACTTATTGTGGTACTTATATGTTAGTTGGGCGCCCACTAAGCTATTTGCTTTATTTTCCGATTGTTTTACTGCTAATGTGAAATATATTGTAAACTCGCTCAATCCTTAATAATAAAAAGTTAATATAAAAAAAAAAAAAGTCAGGCTTTTTCAAACTGGGTAGAAGACAGTGATTTTATATTACCATTCTTGCAGATGGTACAAAATACAGCTGCCATTCTATTAACCCTGTTCCAGCCACATAACACCCATTCTGTACTCCCTTCACTGGCTGCATATAAGGGGGGAAATTTACTAAGATGAATTTGTGAAACAAATTCGTATTTTCATATGCATTTAGGGCGGGATGTATTAAAATACATCGCCGCCCTTCGCCGCCCCCCCCCCCCCCCCCGCCGCGATGCTGCCGCATATGTACTAACATATACGGATGGCATCGCAGTGCGGTGACGGAGGCCCCCCGCGATACCTGTACTCTGGTGTGCGGGGGGTCTCCGTCATCTCCCTGCCGCCACGCTCTCTCCTAACGCCGGGGACAGCTAAGCAAGCTGTCTCCGGCGCCTCCTCCTCCCCCCTGCAGCCGGAAGGATGTCCGGCTGCTTCACTAGGGGTAGGAGGGGTTTACCTTCCAGGGTCCAGGAGGACCCTTCAGGAAGGTAAGGCAGAGGAGGGGTCGGCGAGGCGGCGGGTTTGCGTCGGCGGGCAGCGAAAAGAAGCCCATAGGCTTCTATAGGGTATCGCCACCCAAGGGTGGCGATACCCTGCCCTGCGGTATCATTTTTGATACATTGGAAAATGCGGTAAAACCGGGGGTTTACCGCATTTTCCATTTGATACATCTCGCCCTTACTATGCCAAAAATATGAATTTTCGTATTGATGGGACATTCATATTTGTATTTACAAATACGAATGAATACACCATCGAATGAATACGACAGAAATCACCATTCAAAAGAATGGTGATTCCTGATTTACTAAGCGGCCGTATTGAAAATACAGCCGCTAATTGGCATGAAACGCCCGTGAATGGCGTGCCAAATACGGCAGGAAAATACACTTTATTTTCCTGTCGTATTTGCAGCCTTCAGTGTAAAAAAAAAATAATAATTATAATTGAAAAAAACGGCGTGGGGTTCCCCCCACAGCCGTAACCAGCACCAGGTCAGATCAGGGAACCCGGCAAATAGGGGTTCTGGGATTTTTTAAAACTAGCCTCAGGCTCCAGGGCTGGTTCCCAAAATACGGGGGACAAAATGAGTAGGGGTCCCCCGTATTTTAAGAACCAGCCCCAGGCCAAACCAGCCAGCAGGATAATGTCACAGCCGGGGGACACTTATTATATAAGTTCCTGCGGGCAAAACATTAACCCTACTGGCCAGTCAGCGGGGCATTACAGGGCCCGGCTGGCACTTGTAGTTCCACAGTATTAAAAATAGTAAAATAAACACACTGACATCCAAGAAAAATAAAACTTTAATACATCCAAAGCCTACACATAGTGATACTTACCTATCTTGAGCCCGTAGGTAGCCCTTGGTCTTGGTCCGGTGTCCTGGTCCGGCCGTATGCAGTCGTATTCATTCGTATTAAGAACAGGAATAGGAAATTTCGTATTCGTATTCTTAGTAAATTTCCCCCAAGATGTCTAATCATTTTCAAGATTGGCTTACTGACTTTCAAAGCTCTACATGGCCAGGGCCCAAGGTACCTGCAGTAACTTCTGATCCCTTATTGTCCCACTCGATTACTGCAATCGGTTGATGAAGGACTACTAAGGGGGGTATTGACAGCCGTGACCCAGTCCCGTTCTCAGTCAGCTCGACCGAGAACAAGCAGGCGGAATTTAATGTCCCGCCTGCCGCAGGGTGAGAAGGAGACGTGGCCACGAGAAGTGGCCGGGAATAGTCGAGCTGAGGCCGCAAGCTTGGCAATTCCCGGACGTTCTCGGCAGAAAGAGCCCGACTGCTTGTGAAGTCGGGTCTCGTTCTGCGAGATTCCCTGCTCAATGCTGTCGAGGAAGACAGCATTGAATAGGGCCTGACGGCCATCTCCCCCGACGGGAGATGCTTGCCGGTGATTGAATATCCCCCTAACAGTACCCAGAATTTCCCTGAATTCATCTGAGGGTCAAGCGTTCAGTGTTGTGGCTCCAACTCTATGGAACTTACTTCCCCGCTCAGTTCGAGAAGCTTCCATTCTGGAAACATTCAGAAAATAGACTCAAGACTTTACTGTTTACTCAAGCATTTCAATAATGTACGTTGTTAAGTTTGTTTTGTATTTTGTGCTGTAAAAGGCTAATGCTAGCACTTTGAGTCCTATTAGGAGAAAAGTGCTATATAAATATCATTATTATTATTATTCTCATGATGATCCACTAATGGGCTCTGAAGAAATTGGGAATGTAGTCAAGGTCTGTTTTAGTCTTGAGGCAACTCAAGAATGAACTCAAGAATCCATACACATGACCGTCAATGGGGATGCCAGCAGTCAGAATACCGATGTGGTATCCTGAAGAAGGAAACAGCAGCCTAACATGACTTGTGCCACCAAGAATAATCCCTATGAAACACTGCAATATCTAAGAACTAGGTTATAAATGAGGTTTAGGTACATCATTTCCTTCTGTGCTGCTACAGACACTGCATAGGTTTAGTATTTTGAACGGGTGCAGAGTGTGCAGTGCTGTACCCCCAGAACCCAAAGGCTCACATGCATTACACACCCTGCACCCATTACAAGGGCCGGCAACAGAAATCTTGGGGCCTGGTACATTAAAACCTTGGCACCCCAACCTTGGCTCCCTTCGGCAGTGAATTTTAAATGACAGTGCATATTGAATATGTTTTGTTATTACAAAAAAAACCTTACATTAACATTCACTACTGCTGAGCGGCAATAATAGCAACTGCTGATGATATTATAATTACATACCTCCCAACTGTCACGATTCCGTCGGGACAGTCCCGATTTTCGGGTCCTGTCCCGACGTCCCACCCGCGGCAGGCATTGTCCCGCTGCGGGGGGGTGGCAGTTGGGAGACCCCCCAATGTAGTAGAATAGACGCTGTGCACATGCGCACAGCGTCTATTCTCGTATGAAAATGAGGTCGCGGCTAATTAGCATAAGCCGCGCCCTCATTTGCATAGGCCACGCCCCCTTTTCGGGCGCTCGCGCGGCTTCGCCGCGCGAGTGTCCCTATTTCTTCCAATGAAAAGTTGGGAGGTATGTAATTACATTGCATAGTGAATATTTAATTATCTGTGGGAGGGGGGTATAAATAATAACTGTTCATAAAAGAGACTGACTGCACTGTCACTTTTACAAATGCACCTCCCTGCTCTGCTTAGGTAGTTAGTAGTAGTTGTTGCCACTGCAGGGACAGAACAGGGAAGGGCAGGTGGTAGGGGGCAGCATCCTGTGTTGTCCAGTGCATTGCATGATGTCACTAAACTCGGTAGTACAGGTAGCCTGAGAGGTGACCAGGCCCAGGGGGGTTACCGGAGTTAGGCAGTGTGAGCTGAACTAAATGGAGGGCACAGGCTAAGTGTGACACAGAGAAGTCAGTCAGTGGACAGGTGGAATTGGGCAGTGTGTGGGTGTCATTATGAGCAAGATATTCTATATTCGCTGTGTGAGGGCAGCAAAATGTAGACATCGATGAAAGGAAGATGGGTACCCTAGAAGAATGACAAGAGGTGTAAGTCTTGGGAGAGGATGATTGGGGTGATAGGGATGAGTCTGTGAGAAATCCCATTTAGAAAGACAGCGAGTAGGGAGGGAGGATGCACCAAAAAAAGTCCCAGTTTGCGGCTGCCGCATTACTGGTCCCTGTATACACTAGTATGTAATGTACTGCTCTCCTATCATTATTGTTTATCGAATGAAAGGAAGTGCTGGACTGATGCAAATTACAAGTGTAGTGCTGGAGAGAAGAAGAAGAAGAAATGTTATTTCTGTGATAACCCTGTTGGAACTTTAAACAAACTGTTTGCTGTTTATAATGAGAAGGCCTGGCACCCAATTCTTACTGCACCTTATTGGAACTTACAACCCACAAGACTTCTGTAAGTAAACGCCTGAACATACAGGACTCCCACTGGTACTTATTCCTAACCCACAACCAGATGGAGCAGAGTAAGTGTAATGTACAGTATATCATCTGTGACAATAAAGGGGTATTCTGCCATACCCAGTACCAGGCGGGTGTTACACATGCACAGGACATGCAGGCCTCCCCTAAGGGTGAAACAAAGGAGATTTCACATGCAGCAAAGGAAAGGCTTCATCACAGTTGGGGCAGTTAAGATCTGGAATTATTTACCAGAAAAGGTTGTGATGGCTGATTCACTTAATGATATACAGTATTTAAGAAAGGGTAGGACCAATTTTTAGTGGAGAAAGACATCCGTGGATACAACCATTAATTATAATGCATAGTGTCCAGTAGGGTAAATATCAGCCAAGGATTCAGAGAATGGTGGAGATAGTATACTATAGTATAATTCTAAAAATAAGTTGAACTTGATGGACTAAAGCCCCATACCCACTACACGACCACGGCCAATAAAGTTAACCATATAAACTACGTCCCACAGCTAGGAGGCCATTACCGGAGAGCCGCACAGCTGAGAGGATGTCACCAAGGAGCCATTGCACCAGCCGGAAGGACATTGTTGAGGAGCCGCAGAGCCAGGAAAACTGCATCGAATGCTGGTAAGGAGACATTCCTCCTCTCCCAACACTCTCCTCTTACCTCACCCCCCTCTCGCCCTGTCAACTCACCCCCCTTGCCCTGTCACCTCAGCCCCCTCACACCCTGACTCCTCAGCCCCCTCAGGCCCTGTCCCCTTAGTCCCCTCTTGCCTCACCCTGCCCTGCCATCAGCTCACCCCCACTTGCCTCACTCTGTCAGCTCACCCCCTCTCACCTCAATCCTATTTATCACCCCCCCTCACCCTGTCACCTCACACCCCTCTCATCCTGTCACCTGAGCCCCCTCTTGTCTCACCCCACCTTACCACCACCTAATCTCCAGAATACCTCACCCCTCTGTCTCACCCTACCTCACTGTCGCCTCACCCCACCTCGCCTCACCCCTTAGTTGCCTGTGTCACCTCAACCTGTCACCACAGCCACTTCTCAACTCATCCCACCTTGCCATCACCTAACCTCGAGTCCGCCCCCCCACTTTGCCTCACCCTACCTTGCTGTTGCCTCAACCCCCTCACCATGTCACCTCAGTCCCCTTTTGTCTCACCCGCCTCACCATCGCCTCACCCCCAGCCACCTCACCCCTTCTCGTCCTGTCACAGCCCACTCTCAACTTAACATCACCTCACCTTGAGTCGCCTCACACCCCTCTCACCTTACCCCTCTGCTTCACCCCACCTTGCCGTCACCTCACCCACCTTCACCTGAAGCCCTCTTTCCCCCCTCTGCCTTAATCTCTCTTTTTCCTCTTTTTTTGCTCTCTCCCATGCGCCCCCCCCCACCCATTGTCTCTGTCACCTTTTCTCTACCCTGCTGTCTCTCATCTTTTCTCTCCCTGCCCCATCTCTCTTCCCTCTGCCCCCTCTTTCTCGCAACCCACTCTCACTCCCTCATCTGTCTCAACTCTCCCTTTATCTCTCTCTCTGCCCCTTTGGCTGTGATATAGGGTTCTTACAGTCGGGATCCCGACAGTCATTAGCCCGACAACAGGATTCAGACTAGCCGGACTCAAACAGCATGGCGAGCGCAGCAAAGCCCCTTGCGGGCACGGTGGCTACGCTCGCCACCTATTCTATTCTCCCTCGTGGTGTTCGTGGACCCCCATGAGGGAGAATAGCCGGTGGCCGCCGGGAACCCGTCTGTCTGTGTTTTAACAGTCGGGATCCCGACGTCGGGTAAATGACTGTGTCGGGACCCCGTCTGGCACCCGTCTCTTTCCCCACTCTTCCCCTTTCTCTTTCCTCCCTCCTTCTCTCTACACCTCTCTCGCCCTCAGGGGGTAATTTACTAAGATGGGAGTTCTATTTCACATGGGAAGTTGCTATGGGCAACCAATCAGATACTATCTATTATCTTCTGTGATAAATAAATAAGAAGTAGATTCTGAATGGTTGCCCATAGCAACAATCCATGTGAAATAAAGTAGCACTCCCATCTTAGTAAATTTCCCCTTCAGTCTAACCCCTTTCTCCCCCCAACACTCTCTTACTCCTGTTCGCACCTCTCTATCTCGCTTCTCACCTTTCTCTGACACCCTGTCTCTTGCATCTCTCATTCCCTTTTTTCATGAAGCCTTCTCTCTCCCTGACCACTCCTCTTCCTCGCTCCTCTCTATTTTTTCACTCTCTTTCTCTGACAGCCTCTTTGTCTATCGCTCACTCTTTCTTCTGTTCCCCCCTTTATAAAGTGAGGGGAGGGGTCCCAGGGACCCACACATTTTTCACTGAGCGTAAAGAAAAATAAAAATAAAGTAATTGCCTCAGAACTAAGCAATCTATTTACTAAGCTGTGGATTGATATAAAGTACCATCCAATCAGCTCCTGACCCCGAAATGCCAGCCTATCCCCACCTCTCGTTGCCGCCCCCTGTCGGGAATGTAAACTGCAATTGCAGTTTAAGTGTACCACCAGGTGCACTGGGGTAAATCAGGATCAGCACCCAGTCTGGGTTGTATGGTTATCCATGGCTGAGAACAAATGGTTAAATCAAATTGATTGAGGCACTCATTAAGTCACCTATGCCCAAGCATGGTTATCTTTAAAGCCTGAAGTGTCAGGGTACATTAAGGACCTGATTCCAACCCATTTGCAAATGTCCACAAATCACAGATTGTTATTTATGGACATCTGCGCATGCGTGCACGCACCAGTGCACCTGGGGAACACTTAAACTGCGATCGCAGTTTACATCCCAACAGGGGTAGGCAATGACGCAATGGGAGGTGACTACAGGGCGGCACTGCGGTGACAGGAGCTGATGGCTGGTATTTTATATCTCTCCACAGCTTAATAAATAGGCTCCTTAAGGTGCATGCACACTGTGCGATTCTCTAATGCGTTTTGAACTTTTTAGTTCAAAACACATCGCTTGTAGTTCAAATCGCCAAGTGCTCCCGTGTAGTTCATATCGCAAGCCAAAATAGTAAGTGCAGGCAGTACTTTTTGTACTACAGTAGATCGCATCTAGTTCCAAACGCACGCTGTGGTAGGGTATTGCATGCAATATGAACTAGATGCTTTTTAAGCCACCTATGTTATCCTTAACACCTGTTAGGGTACATTGAGGACCTGATTAGAGCAAGAACAAAACGCATCGAGCACAAAACGTACAGTGTGTGGGCACCATTAGTCCTGAGGCAATTACTTAATTATTACTTATGGAGAATTTGCCCTAATGTCCCCCGTTGACATACCCAGACCCACAGGTGGCCAATATTGCGTGTACACACTTAACGATATCAGTAAACTATATCGTTCAGTGACATCACTGGGACCTGCTGAAAATGAATATATAGCCAGATTGACCTTTATATTCAGCAGACAGCAAGGCTCACTGACGACCCGCCGGAGTGTGCATCATTTACGATATTGAGTGTACACACTACATGATATAGTAAAAATATCGCTCAGAAACATACCTCCCAACTGTCACGATTCCGTCGGGACAGTCCCGATTTTCGGGTCCTGTCCCGACGTCCCACCCGCGGCAGGCATTGTCCCGCTGCGGGGGGTGGCAGTTGGGAGACCCCCCAATGTAGTAGAATAGACGCTGTGCGCATGCGCACAGCGTCTATTCTCGTATGAAAATGAGGTCGCGGCTAATTAGCATAAGCCGCGCCCTCATTTGCATACGCCACGCCCCCTTTTCGGACGCTCGCGCGGCTTCGCCGCGCGAGTGTCCCTATTTCTTAACATGAAAAGTTGGGAGGTATGCAGAAAGCCTTTTGTGAGCTACATATTTAACCATAGCCTCTAGTGTGCATGGGACTTAATGCTAACCATACACTTGTGAGATATTGTATACAATCCTTCGATTTCAACCTCATCTGGCCGAGAAATCTAATGATTGTATGCACACCATTCGACGCGATGCGCGGGCATGGTCTTATGTACTGCACATATTTCTCGAATTGTATGTGCGGTCGAATGCTGTTTTGTGCGCATGCGATTTTTCTAAACAGCGACGTGCGATTCTTGAAGAGTTCTGGTCACTTCCTGGCCCTTCCTCTTCCACCCACCCTTTTTTATCGAACGGTGCATTCGATAAATCGCATGATCGAATGCAAAATCGAATCCAATGCTGAGCTTCAAGGGAAATCGAACCCGAGATCGCATCAAATGTAATCGCACAAGTGTATGGGCAGCATAAGATTTCATATTGCACAGCAGGTGTGCTGTGGCTGTAGTTAGAAAAAGCAGTGGCGTTTCCTAGGGTAAGTGGAAATTTCAGAGTTAAAACAATCTTCCCAGCTGTCATACAATCATGTGCTGCAGCTACCAGCAACTAATATAATGGTATGGGACAGCTGATAACTAGTCAGCATAAACAACTTCTCCAGCCTGCACCACATACAACAGTATGACTGTGACTCAAATCATGGTATGGTATGGTAGTGCGCGCGCCCATCAGCCACATCAGGAGCGCGCTTCAGAAGACGTTAGTGACGTAACCAGGAGATACAGCCGCTTCCCTGTATGCTATGGGAAGGTTCCGTTCTGCGCATGCGTCACCAGCAGCCAGCCTCCGTGACGTCACGGCGCATGCTTGCCCGAGCCCCGCCCAGTTTCAGTTGCGCCGCTGTGTCCCCGCCTCCTCCCCCGAGTGAATGTGACCGGCAGAGGCGCCTCACCGCCCGTACCCTACCTCCTCCTCCTCCGGAGCCCCGTCCCTTCCTCCCGCCCCCCCGTCCCGTCTCCCGGCATCATCTCCTCAGCTGTGGTAGCGTTCAAACAATAACAGGCGGTGCGCCTGCGGAGGGAGGAGAGGCCGGCAGCGGGGCGCTGAGGAGGGGGCGGCATGGCTGCCAGCTTCGGCAAAATACAGATCGGCATCTATGTGGAGATCAAGAGGAGCGATGGTGAGTGTGCTCTCCCCCCACCCTCACGTCCGGCATCCCCATTCATTCATGTGCTAGGGGCCGCCATTGTGTGCCAGTCACCCGGGGAGGGCTGGGCTCAGGCGGCTGCTGTGGACCAGGATGTGGGAGATGACAGCCGCCGTATTGGACTTTGAATGGAGGAGAACGCTGGATCTTGTGTGAGGGGCTATCAGAAGCTGGGGTGAGGGCCTATGACATACTAGAAAGTGTCTTATCTGTCTAGGGCGCGCTAGAAGGTGGCGCGTCTGTCTAGGGCGCGCTAGAAGGTGGCGCGTCTGTCTAGGGCGCGCTAGAAGGTGGCGCGTCTGTCTAGGGCGCGCTAGAAGGTGGCGCGTCTGTCTAGGGCGCGCTAGAAGGTGGCGCGTCTGTCTAGGGCGCGCTAGAAGGTGGCGCGTCTGTCTAGGGCGCGCTAGAAGGTGGCGCGTCTGTCTAGGGCGCGCTAGAAGGTGGCGCGTCTGTCTAGGGCGCGCTAGAAGGTGGCGCGTCTGTCTAGGGCGCGCTAGAAGGTGGCGCGTCTGTCTAGGGCGCGCTAGAAGGTGGCGCGTCTGTCTAGGGCGCGCTAGAAGGTGGCGCGTCTGTCTGTGGCGCGTCTGTCTGTGGCGCGCTTGGAGAGTGACGCCACTGTTTGTGGCGTGCTTGGAGGGTGGCGCGTCTGTCTAGGGCGCGCTAGAAGGTGGCGCGTCTGTCTAGGGCGCGCTAGAAGGTGGCGCGTCTGTCTAGGGCGCGCTAGAAGGTGGCGCGTCTGTCTAGGGCGCGCTAGAAGGTGGCGCGTCTGTCTAGGGCGCGCTAGAAGGTGGCGCGTCTGTCTGTGGCGTGCTTGGAGGGTGACGCCACTGTCTGTGGCGTGCTTGGAGGGTGACAAAAGTAGATTTTTAATTACACCTAACAGATGCTCGTTAGGTCACAGGAGCTTGCTTAGGTGTATGTTTTGGTGTCACTTTTCTTAGCAACAAGCATAGAGTGAATAGTGACACTGGTGACAGACTCCACCTGGGAGGGGTTGCTACACGCAGTCTCTCAGGTTTCATTCCATATTATTGTCTCATATAGTCCCCTCCTATTCAGTCGATCCCTTTTATATTTTATATTGTGCCCAGCTTTGGCAGCAGTGTACCTCATGGCCACATTTATAAAACAGATTCTGCGTTAGTCAAAGATTCCTTTTCTTAGGGCATGTGTGAGCAAGACACTGTGCCCTATATAGGAACATCCTTCCTGATCATTAGCCCCCATGCATCCCCAGACCCCTGCAGTGCGTTTCACAATCCTTCCTTCGCTACATTCCCTTTGTATTACGGATTTCTTCTTTTAAGGATCAGCGTTGTCTGTCCCCAGCTACATCTGTAACAGTGGATGGTAAATCATGCCTATCTGTGAACTGATTTGCAATTGCAGCACGTTGCAGAGACACACACTGCACACCCCTCCTTTCTGAATGTTTTAGGTTATTATTGCCACAGTAACCAGAATCACTAGTCTATAATGAATGGCTTAATTGTGTCAGTGTTCCGTGTGTACGTTATAGTGCTGCATGGTGGCTTTGAATGCGTTTGGCAGGTGTAACATGTATTTTCTAATCAGACCCCAAAGGGGCTGCATTTTCTGGGCCCAGAGCAGGAGGAGCTTTTGTTAACCTCTTCACGACCTGGAGTAAGGTTCACACGCTTCCTTCATGGAATACTGGGTTTGGAGATCCGTGCCAGGGAGTTTGCAATGAGAATGCAAAGTATTACAGTGGCTGGGAGCACACACCTGCCCAGTAGTTCCCCCCCCTCCTCTCTCCAGACAGTACCGAGGTGCTGAAGCAGATTCCCCACAGGGTGTGCAGTGCACTGCATCATGATGCCCGTCCCTGCCTGCTGATTGGTGCACGTTTCCTACTAACCTATCGGTAGCACTGCATACGAGTGCCAGAACTTGTTGCTATGGCCAGATTAAGGGGGGTAACGCTTTTGTTGGAGCTTCACCGCTGCTAAAAGCGCACAAGTAGTTTGAGCATTGCAATGCTGTACACTTATTGAAGCAGATTTGTTGTACTGTTGGTTATTGCAAGTGATCGTTAATGCTGAATCATCTGTAGGACAGTCTATTTTTACAGCTGGTAGATATGTCATTTTACATTATATCTTGCCTAATACTGGCATCATCAGGTCCTGAGTTGACAGGTTATTGTCCATTTCCTTCATTACGTCATGGAGAAAGTCTATAAATGCTATTTATTATTTAATATGCAGAACCTATAAGGCAACCAGTAATGCTGACTAATTGTCAAACTTTTATTGCATCATTGGATTGCAGACTGTAGGGAAGGCATGTCCAAACTGTGGCCCTCCAGCTGTTATGAAACTACACATCCCAGCATGCCTTGCCATACGTTTAGCATTCCCTAATACAGGAATGGGGAACCTTCGGCCCTCCAGCTGTTGTTGAACTACAGATGCCTTGCAGCAGTTTTAGCATGGCCACATAAAACTGTAGCAGAGCATGCTGGGATGTGTAGTTCAACAACAGCTGGAGGGCCGAAGGTTCCCCATCCCTGCCCTAATAGCAAGACTGTGGCAATGCATGATGGGACTTGTAGTTTCACAACAGCTGGAGGGCCATAGTTTGGACATGTCTTCTGTAGGTGCTTGTTCATCACACTGATAATTAGCTTTTTATCTGCTTAAGACTTAAACAACACATACAAAACAGTGTTAGATGTTAGCATGCCCCATTTCTAATTTGTTAATACACAAATGGACTGTTTTCCTAATAGTGATCCTAGAAAATGTGTTGGGTATTAAGCATTTTTTTTATTTTATTTCCCCAGTGCATGTGTGATGGGCCCAAAAAGTATGAGCAACATTGTGGGTAATTGTACAGTAGAGAGTGGGAACTCAGACAAATAATTTGGTATAGCTTGGTGGTTCCAAAACTCGGGGGGCAGATTGCACTATCCATTGCTCTTGTCTTTTTTTTTTTTTTTTTTAAACTCAGCCTGTAACTTGTCCGTTAGGAGCTGATTGGCTGGTGCATTATAACCTTCCACTTTATCACTTCTCAAGGCTTAATACATCTGTCCCTTTGTCCTCAAGGTCCCCTGACAGTTCATATTTTTCAGGTCACCTGTGCAATCTTTAAAATGTGACATTTGGAAATGTACAGTGCACCTGCAGGGTGACCTGGAGAACATGATAGGGTCCTTGCGGATTGAGTTTGAGAACCACTGTTTGACTGCCTTGTGCACCTCAATTTGCTGTACTAGTCTGCACTCGTGGAAGGAACCTCTGCAGGGATGCGGTCATTTGGTCTACAGCATTATGGTAGACAGTCATTCGGTCGACATGGTTCTAGGTGGACAGGTCATTAGGTTGACATGGGGTTTTCCACTGTTTTTTTGAGCCGACATGTGCCGACAGGCGGTATTTCATGCCCTACCATCCACTAGGGTGTGGTGGAAGAATAAAATAGTGTGCCGAGCGTAGCAAGGCACCGTGCCCGACGCATAGCGAGCCATGTCGACTGTGTTTACATTCAGGTAAAAAAAAAAACTGTGAAAAAACCCATGTCGACCCTTTTCACTGTCGACCTAGACATTGTCGAACTAATGACCTTTCGACCTATACCTATGTCGACCTTTTCCCATGACGATCGATCAGCACTGATGCACTGCTGTGTCCGGTATGATCTTGCTGTGCGTTCTAAGCGATCTAGCATTGCTCAGAACGCCCTTTAGCTTTTTGACCTATGTGAGATCCCATAATTAGAGCATTGTCCTAAAGGTTTGGGATGGGACGCTGCCTTGTTTCTGTGGAAATTCTGGTCGGCACTGTACAGTACATTATAACTTCAGGGTTTATCGGCAAACTTTAGATTTTTAGTTAAATATTGCTTTAATATTAATGACACATGCCACAGAACAAATGCCTGTGAACACAATGAGAGTGTGATGTTCCGTATCAGCTCCCATCCTTATGTAAGAAAATGCATGTACGTTTTCAGCTTCCTGCGCCATATCATGCGACACACAGGATCTGACTGTCAAAAATGAGAATTGGGTTAAGCCTTCCATAACAGAAAAAATCCACTAAGCGCGGTGCGAGTTGGGTTTATAGTCAAATTTACATTAATGTAAAGGGTACTCTTTACCTAGCACGGCGCCCGCGATTACAATCGCGGGCGTCGGGGGTAAAAAATCGCGGGTAAATCAAAAACGGGTGCGACGCGATGCCCGCGATTTTCCCATAGGGATCAATGTTAAAAGACAGATTGGTCGCGATTTTAGCGTTAATTGGCTCAATGCCCGCGATTTTTACATAGGAATCAATGTTAAATGGGCCACAGAGCCCTAATAGTCCCCCTGAAGTGTGAAATGGCCCCCACAATTTTTAACGCCACCCCACGATCAACGTGAACCCGAAGCGTGGCGAGCGCAGCGGTACGCGTCCTCCGACCTTTTCATACCCCCACTATCCACGTCGGCGTGGAGTTGAGAATAGAATAGTGTGGCGAGCCCGAAGCGTGGCGAGCGCACGCGGATACCTTCACAGTTATACGCGTCCCCTCACGGGCTTCACAGGTGTCCGTGGCGACGCGGACACCTGTGAAGCCCGCGAGGGGACGCGTTTACCTTTGAAGGTATCCGCGTCCCCTCGCGGGGCTCGCTGCGCTCGCCACGCTTCGGGCTCGGTGGCTCGCTGCGCTCGCCACACTATTCTCAACTCCACGCCGACGTGGATAGTGGGGGTATGAAAAGGTCGGAGGACGCGTACCGCCGCCCCTCGCGGGCTCGCTGCGCTCGCCACGCTTCGGGTTCACGTTGATCGTGGGGTGGCGTTAAAAATTGTGGGGGCCATTTCACACTTCAGGGGGACTATTAGGGCTCTGTGGCCCATTTAACATTGATTCCTATGTAAAAATCGCGACCAATCTGATTTTTAACATTGGTCCCTATGGGAAATCGCAGCCATCGCATCGCACCCGTTTTTTAGTGCATGCGATGGTCGCGATGGGCGCCGTGCTAGGTAAAGAGTACCATGTAAAGTATGAAACGGTTCAGATGTGTCTGATTTATATTTTGCTACATAATTAGCAAATCTGTAACATTTTAAACCTTTGGAATTTCTTGTTCAGGGAACAGTCCAGTTTATTTAATTTGGGATAGCGGAGTATGTGCCTCTATATCAGGCATGTCCAAACTATGGCCCTTCAGCTGTTGTGAAACTACAAGTCCCATCATGCCTTGCCACAGATTTGCTATTAGGGAATGCTAAAACTATGGCAAGGCATGCTGGGATGTGTAGTTTCACAACAGCTGGAGGGCCATAGTTTGGACATGCCTGCTCTATATGTTTGCAGGAATAGCTGTTGGGGTTCCCCTGCTACCTTCCCGTGCTCATCCACTTATAGGCAGGTATTCAATGCCGGTGCGAGCGGCCGGCGAGGTGGTTAAACTGCGAGGATCACAGAATCCTCGCAGTCACAAAACGGCGAGGATTCCCCTAAACTGCGAGAGCCGCGGCTAGTGCAGCAAACTCGCTGTAATTAGCCTCGGCTCTCGCAGTCTTTGGAGGCACATTCGCAAATTCCCCCTCGCTCAAAAAATGGAGCGAGGGGGAATTTGCGAATGAGGGGGGTCAGTTGAATACTGACAGGGTGAGCGGTGACTGCGAGCAAAAAGTCCTGCTCGCAGTCACCGCTCGCCCACGGCATTGAATATATGCCATAGACTGAGCTCCAAAGTTTTTGCTGTACAGCACTGAGGTCATGGGTTCGATTCCCACCATGGCCCTTACCGTGCGGAGTTTGTATATTCTCCCCGTGCCTGCGTGGGTTTACTGTGGGTATTCCGCTTTCTTACCAGAAACAAAAAATATACTGGTAGATTAATTGGCTCCCAACAAAATTAACCCTAGAATGTCTGTGTGTGCGCATGTACATGTGGTAGGGAATATAGATTGTAAGCTCCACTGGGGCAGGGACTGATGTGAATGTTCAGATTCTCTCTGTAAAGTGCTGCAGAATATGTGTGCGCTATATAAGTAACTGTCCTCTTATACTCCTTTCACACCGGCCAGTCGGACCCCAATTAACACCACCTGCAAATTATCGGTTTAAAGCTTTCAGCTCCTGCTCTTGACGAGGGTCGGAGTGCCAGGATTTAAGACCAGTGTTGAACCTTTCTCACCAAATAAAAACCCGGGTTTTTCAGCAAATTCCCAGGTTGAAAAGCTTTAACCCGGTAATTTGCTTCTGGTGTGAAAGGGGTATTAGTTACTTTCAGGCTCCCCCTGCTGCCCTCCCATCATATGTTCCATCAGTCTGTACTTTTACTCAGAAGGATATATACACAACCGTAAGTATATGTCCCCATGCTCCTAACCCTCACTTCTTAAGGTGGCCATACACACGCAGATTTATCTGCAGATCTGTCTGGTTTGAACAAAAACATGGTTATGGATGAAAGCAAATGACAGTTGACCATTTGCTTGGAAATGCTGTAAAACTGCCAAACTGTCACTCATCCATAAACATGTTTTTGTTCCAACCTGCCAGATATGAAGATAAATCTTACTAGTGTATGGGCACCTTTTTCAGCCTAAACCTAACCCTCCCTGCTAGTGCTAACACTCCGTCAGTCCCCTGACCCGCATGCTTACACGCAGTTGGCATCCTCCTTGATGTTGGTATTCCGGCTGCTGATGCTAACAGTGTCCCCCCTGTTTGGCCCCCATTAGATTGGTAGCCTTTTGCCACGGGTTGCGGTAAATGCCAAACTTCCTGGTCAATTCCAGTTGCCTCGATAGGGCTAGTACGGGCAGCTCCTTCTCAGAGCAGCTATCGCACTATTTTGTCACTTATCAGTAATTGTGAAAGCGTACACTCTGCATACATGATCTGATGTGCGTTCGTGAACATGCTGGTAACCATACTAGCTTATGGGGACAGTCAACCACATCAGGACTGTGCAGTGCAGCAATGCTGAATGGCTCTTTTACTAAAAATGATAAATAGGCCTCTAAAAGAACAATTAACCCCAACGTATTACATTGATTCTGTGCTGATAGCCCTGTTAAGTCCTTTTAAAGAATATCTAAAACTGCAGCCTGTGGTTGTACACCTGTTATGACATTCAGGACCTCTGTCGGCACAATCTCCCATGGTCCTCATCTCTGGACCACACACCAAATCAAAGGCCATAAAACTTCACACCCTTTATCTTAGGGGGATATATACGGATGACCTGTGTTAAGGATGCCAGGACTCAGAATATAGACTCCTAACCTCTCTCCCCGCAGCCTGATCCAAACCCTCCCCATCAAAGCAGTACATACTAGATGATGCACGATAACAATTTTGTAAAATGATATGATCATTCATATCGTCTAGAGCAGTGGTAGCCAACTCCAGTCCTCGAGAGCTACCAACAGTTCACGTTTTCCAGACAACCTAGCTGCTGCAAAGGTGCACTTATTACTCACGGACACATTTTAAAAGATCCACAGGTGGAGCTAATTACTTCACTTGTATTTCTGTGAGGAGATCTGGAAAACATTAACTGTTGGTAGCTCTCGAGGTCTAGAGTGTACCCACTATATTGTTAAAGATATGCTTTCCCATGGGTCATTAAAGACTTCCCCATGTCGCCCGAACATGCACTAATTTTTACTATATTGTCAACAACTGCATGTTCAACGGAGTATTGGGTGACGTCACTGAATATCGTTCAGTGTATGTGAACTACATTGTTTATGCACCCCCCTTCCCTGGCTGACAGAGCTCTCTGGTCTAATTACCTCCCCCCCAGGCTGACGGAGCTCCCTGGTCTACTTACCTCCCCGTAGGCTGACGGAGCTCCCTGGTCTACTTACCTCCCCCCCCAGGCTGACGGAGCTCCCTGGTCTACTTACCTCCCCCCCAGGCTGACGGAGCTCCCTGGTCTACTTACCTCCCCCCCAGGCTGACGGAGCTCCCTGGTCTACTTACCTCCCCCCCCAGGCTGACGGAGCTCCCTGGTCTACTTACCTCCCCCCCCCAGGCTGACGGAACTCCCTGGTATACTTACCTTTAGCATCCTGGCAGTAGTTGGCATGCCGGTGGCTGTATGCCGAATGTATCCCATCTGGGACACTCTCCTGATTGCTATGGCTTTGAGGCATCATTTATCCCATTTTGGTTTAAAAACGGTGACCCATAAATATCAGGTACGGGTACAGTAGCGCTAACATATAATACAGTGAGCACTGCATATTTTTGCATAACACCAAAACGATTTTCATTCGCCTTTGTGTAGCACCAAGATTTAAAACATTCAATATGAGCATTTGGTTGTTATTGTGACCAATTAATATCTGATACATTAGTGCTATAGATCACTCAGGTATTGGTATTTGTGCACAAGATACTGTATACAGAATTAACAGTGCAGGTCTAAAAACTAGCAAAGTCACCTTCCCTGTAGTCCTCACAACTTAAAACAATCAAGACTCTTTTTGTTAATTTAAAGGCCAACAGGGCTTACTGAGAGAGCACTTTTTTGCAAAACCTTTACCAAAGTTAATGCATAATTATTCACATCCAAATTCCTATTTCAGCCACACATTCTTCTCCTGGCATTGCACTCTCTCACTCCAGGCTGGGGCAGCCATGGTTTCTGCCTGTACACAAACGTACTTGACTGTGTACACACTGGTGTTTGGACAGCACATATTGGAGTTGTTCTGTGCATTTACCTACATGCTCAGTTCATCTGTAACATCAGCTTAGTTAAAACTATTAATCTCACTGAGCGTGATGCAGTTAAGAAGTATTTACACAGACATTTGGCTTGAGCCCTATTATGTCACGAGCATGTATGTATCCCCCAGATTAAGTGCATTTCAGGAGCTTTTACTTCTCTTTAAGCATGCATTAAATGCAAATTCCAGTACACATGTAGCTGTGGGAAGCGTGGGGGGAGAATGCATGTGTCTCATCTTAAGGCCCTCATACATTAGTGCGACTTGTCTGGGGCACAATCAGCATCCAATTTCCATTGAACTCCACTGGGAGTCATTCCATGCAATTTGGAAAACGATTTATCACATGTAAAAGGGCTAGCAGGGAGCTGCCTGGGGAGTTGCTCCCAAACTGTGTCCTCAGGGCACACCCAACAGTACAGGTTTTAGGAATATCCCTGCTTGTGCTCAGATAGTATATTCAGACTGGATCAGGTGCTAATTAAGTCAACTGTGACTAAAGGCCCATACACACTGGGCGACTTTGAGCTGAAAGCCGCTCAAAACAGCCTGTTTGAGTGTCTTTCAGCTCAAAGCCGCCAGTGTGTTTGGCCCGGTGATGAGCGCTGCTGCACGCTCCTGCAACATCGCTGGGAAAGCCGTTCATCTGCTGGTTATACCATCGCCGGGCAGTGGGAAAGCCGCTCAGTGTGTATGCACTGAGCGCCTTTCCCCACAGCGGTGATTGTCATCATCGCTGTCCATACACACTGGGCATAGTTGTCCAGTGTGTATGGACCTTAAGCATGGAAAGCCTTTAAAACCTGGACCTGTTGAGGTGCCTTCTTGACCAAGTTTGGGAACACCTGCCTACAGGGTATTATTTATAGATCACCATCGTATAAGACTTGGGTGTACAGAGAATGTTTAATCATTCACATTGGTTCCAGACGTACTGGAGCTTATAGTCTACCCCACACAGTCGCACTGGGGTCCATTGTTATTTGACAGGAGAAAATGAACCCACCACTATGTTTTTGGATGGTTTTGTAATAAATCCCAATGGACCCCGAAAAAGTATTTTATCCCTAACCCTAATCACCCCCTCCTGCAGCCTATCTCTAACCCCCTCCTAGTATTTACGGTTGTAACTATTCTGTCTGTCAGGATCGCAGCTGCTGGGATCCCGATCACATCTGGAGAGTGGAAGGAATACCTTGCACATACAGGAAGGACAAACAAACTCTAAACATATAGGGCTCAGGCCCTATCACTTGCTGATCACACTGCAGCAATGCTGTTCAGATGTCTGCAATATGTTTTTGAAACTTTCACCTATATATGTTTATGTCATCAGTAAGCCCAGGATTCTTAGGTTCTAACCTATTCTAATACTTTCCCAATACACTCAGAGCAGCAGATGCAATTGTTTTGTGGGTGGCCAAATGTATTCTGCGCTCACAGGTGCTGTTCAGTTGTTGCCCCCATTTTGCACACAAAATTGGGGCAAGCTGCACAACACGATTCCTCTCCTCCTGACAATACTAGGTGCAGAAATTGAATACATAATAAACTAAACATGCAGCCAATAGCAGCCTGATCACTGTTTCTTTCTATGACCTCACACTATTACATAGTGGTGTTTTGCCGCGTTGTGGCATCCACGTTGATTTTATCTGCCAGGTCAGGATGTCGACACTGATAACATCAACACCACAATGCCAGTGCCAATATACCAATGCTGCTGTAATGCTAGTTAAAAGATCAGAACTTTAAATGTGCTGATCATATTAAAATGCTTTAATTAGCAATACAACCACTTTGATATTGTGGTTTAGATACAGTCAGCATTGACACTCTGGCTATCGACCTGCCCTATGTATCCTGTTCATATGATACAGATTCTGTTAGTGGCAGTCCATTTGCTGTGGAGCCACTCACACAAGGCTACAAACTCACCGCTGCTACAGAGGACAGTCTCCTGGTGTAGAATGCAGAAGACACACAGCCTAGAGGCGCATACACGGTGCTAATAGAAGTTCCCCGACGGTGCTAATATTGGTGGTGAGGACCCAGAGGAGGAGGGTGGGGGGCAGTACATACACACTTACCAAGGCCGCACGCAAGGAGGGGGATCAACGGTCTCCATGGTTAAAAAGGACTCCCTCGCCTGAACATGTTTGGACTAGGGAGCGGGTCGTTAACACAGCATACACACTAGGCGATGTTGTTCACAGTATCGCTCAGAAAGCCGTTTCTGCATGATATTGTGACCAATATCATATTGTCTAGTGTGTATGGGCCTCAATTCAGACCTGATTGCAAAGTTGCTTTTTTTTAGCAAATGGATAAAACCATGTGCACTGCAGGTGGGGCAGATGTAACATGTGCAGAGAGAGTTAGACTTGGGTGTGTTATTGTTCCTGTGCAGGGTAAATACTGTCTGCTTTAATCTAGAGGCCCCCATACACTAGTCCGCCTTGTCCTAAGGACTAGTTTGCCATTGAGTTCCCCAGGAGACTCACTCACAATTTGGCTATTTTTACATGCGATTTATTGCATGTAATAAAACTCCTGGGGAGCTGGCAGTGGCTATTGGGTCACCAGCAAGTTGTTGGACCGCCATTAGGTGGATATGCAGGAAGGTCGACATGGTAAAGGTCGACATGGGGTTTTGTGCTGACAGGCGGTATATCATGCCCTGCCATCCACTAGGGCGAGGTGGGAGAATAAAATAAGTGTGCCAAGCGCAGCGAGGCACTGAGCCCTCGCATGGTGAGCCATGCGAGGAGACGCGGCACACTTTAACCTGTGTCCATGTCGACTGTGTTGACATTCAGGTAAAAAAAATAGTGAAAACCCCATGTCGACCTTTTGACTGTCGACCTAACCCATGTCGACATACTGACCCTGTTAACCTAACCCATGTTAACCTAGACACATGTCGACCTTCCTGCATGTCGACCTAATGCCTGTCTAACAACTTGCTGGTGACCAACTGATCCACACCTGCTGGGAGCTGAACTGGCATTTGCTGGGCAGCAGGGAGCTAAGCGCTGCTGAATTTGAAAAAAAAACAACTGAATTTCACCTTCATTCAGGATGGGGTACTGAGGTCTTATAACCTTGGGGATTAGAGGGTATCCGACAGGAGACAGGCACATAACATTTTCTTCAACCAGGGTGTGCTGGATCCTCCCCTCTATATCCCCCTACTAGCCAGTTTTAGAAAATGTGCCCTCAGGAGAGGATGCACACTCCTGGAGTTCCAGAGAGTTTTTCTTCAATTTATTTTAGTTTATTATTTTTGGGTTGCTGTTTGGGCTTAACAGCTTCCCTGCGACGAGGGAAGCCGGGGTAGGGACTGCTGCAGGCCTCTTAAGGAACCGAGCTGATCCCTGCTGCAGGTCCACCGACCTGAGAGGGTGCTGTTACCGCGGGCATTGCGCTGCAGCGAGCACACCCCCAGCTGCCGCACACCCCTGGCTCAGCCTGAATACGTCGGTGGTGAGTGTTAACCGGGTCCCCTCAGTGGGGATGCCGGATTTGAGTGCGGCATAACGGCAATGGCGGCGCGGTGACCCTGCACAGGGATCGCGCGCAGATGTTTTAACACTGCAGCCACGCTGACACTGGATGCCAGGCATTGCTACTGGACCACCAGGGCATATACCGCTATGTGAGGAAATCCTTTTTAAAAGGATTACCAGGCGCCAGTATAAATACCAGTATAGCCCAGACGCCATTACAAGGGGCGGGGCTTAGCTCAGAGCGGGACCTGAGCGCGCCTGTACACTGCTTCCTGCTTCTTCTCATGCTGTTTGGCGCCATTACAGCAGAGCGGAGATCACTCCTCAGCGCAGCCTTGAAGGGAGAGAGATCGTTCAGCAGAGACAGCAAGTATAGCGTTTGATAGCGCTTCCTGTGTGCTTAAGCCACAGATAGCAGCACACAGTATTGTTATATTGTGTTTGTGCTTAAACGCCGGTCTATCAAATCGATAGTCCAGGTTACAGGGTGCTGGTGTCCTCCATTTTACTGAGTCCCCCACTGCTAATTAAGCAGACTTTACACTGTCATATAGATATATGTGATCCTGCACATAGAGTGTTAGCTACATATATCCTACTGTACATTCACTGTGTGTGTGTTCAGCGTGATTGCAGTGTGTAGAGGGGGTATTATCTCTCCAACAATGGTGAGAAAGATAACTTGCATGATTTGCAGCAACAAGTTTGCTCCCAGCACTACCTCACAAGTCGCTTGTGACCAGTGTATGTCACCTCAGCTCAGTAGCATGTCTCCGCAGCGCAGTAGCTCGCAGGCTGACTCCCAGGAACCTTCATGGGCTACTGGTATGAAAGCCATGTTAGAGACTGTCTCATCACAGCTGGCGACAAATAATTTACAGACAAAGCAAGTCCAACAGGACTTAAAGGTCCTGTCAGCAAGGGTGGATATTCTTACACCCTTACCAGGGGTGTCCCGCAAGAGGACACTTGAGGCCGTGGCACCTGACTCCGATATGGATGATGGTGATGGCAATGGTGATGGCGATGGTGACGCAGATGATGATATTGTAGATTCACAGGCGTCTCAGTCTAACATTCAGGGTACTGAAAACTTAGTCCTTGCTGTTAGAGAAGTACTAGATTTACCTCTAGCCACACCAGTTGAGGGTGACCCATTCTTTGTGTCACACAGAAGGCAGGACATAGTCTTTCCTGAACAGTCTGATTTAGAAGAGGTGTTCAAAGCTGCCTGGAAAAATCCAGAGAAACGTTTTACATTGTCCAAACGTTTTAAATCCACCTTTCCTTTTGACCCCACGGGTAGAAAGGTGTGGGAGGAACCACCTGTTGTAGACGCTTCGGTGTCCCGCCTCTCAAAGAAGGTGGTGCTCCCAGTCCCAGGTACCTCTACCTTAAAGGACGTGGTAGATAGGAAACTAGATAGCACTTTAAAGGCTATGTATACAGCCAGTGGGGCTTCCCAACGCCCGGTGCTTGCTAGTTGTTGGATGGCAAAAGCCATCTTCACATGGACAGGCCAGATACAAGAGGGCCTGTTAGGTGATATGGATGTGCCTACGGTAGCTGAAAAGCTACGTCACATACAGGACACAGCAAGGATGATGTGCGAGGCACAGAAGGAGTTGGGTGCAATTAATGCCCGCAACTCGGCCATGGCTGTGTCGGCCCGCAGGGCCCTATGGTTGCGGCAATGGGTCGCTGACGCGGACTCAAAGCGCAGTGTGGAGAGCCTACCCTTCACAGGGGATAGACTCTTTGGGAGTGAACTGGATGATCTGATATCAAAGGCTACGGCTGGTAAGTCCACATTCCTCCCATCAGCCTCCACCCCGGTAAGACGCCCTTCAACAGGGAATACACAGCAGTCCTTTCGGACCTCTAAATTTCGGTCCAGGGCCAGGGGAGGCTCCTCCGCCAATAGAGGCGCCAGAGGTAAGCCTAGGAAGGCAGCAACGGCTGCCACAAGAGAACGTGGCACAGGCGCAGCTACGCCTAAGCCCGCTGCATGACGGGCCACTCCCACCTCGGGATTTTCCCGCGGTGGGGGCAAGACTGAGGTTCTTCAGTCACGTGTGGGATGCATCCGCCCTAGACCCTTGGGTCAGGGCCATTATTTCACACGGTTACAGGCTGGAGTTCGAAAGAACCCCCCCCCAGAGATATTTCAGGTCAGGACTCCCTGCAGCAGCCGAGGATCGCAGACTCCTCAGACAAGCTGTACAAAAGCTGGTCCTAGCTCAGGTCATCATACCAGTACCAGCTGCAGAAAGGAACAAGGGTTACTTTTCAAACCTATTTCTGGTTCCAAAACCGGACGGGTCGGTTCGACCCATCCTAAACTTAAAATCCTTGAACCCATACTTGAGGGTGTTCAAATTCCAGATGGAATCCCTGAGAGCAGTGATTGCAGGATTGGAGGAGGGAGAATATCTAGCGTCCATCGATGTGAAGGACGCGTACCTCCACATACCGGTGTGGGCCCAACACCAAACCTTCCTGAGGTTTGCAATCCTGGACGAACAATTTCAGTTCCAAGCCCTACCGTTTGGGCTCTCAACAGCCCCACGAGTCTTCACCAAAGTGATGGCGGAGATGATGTCCTTACTAAGGACTCAAGGGATAAACATCATCCCATATTTGGACGACTTGTTGCTAAAAGCAGTATCAGTGTCCAAGTTGCTGAGGGCCATAGAGATGACAAGGCAGCTCCTGTCCCAACATGGATGGATCCTCAATATACAAAAGTCATCACTGATTCCGTCCCATCGCCTCCAGTTTCTGGGGATGATTTTGGACACGGTGGAAAAAAGGATATTTCTTCCAAGGGAGAAGATTACAGCGTTACAACAGCTGTTGGGGGAGGTGCTAGCCCCAGAAAGAGTCTCGGTCTACCTCTGCATCAGACTGATGGGAACGATGGTAGCCTCTTTCGAGGCTCTGCAGTTCGGGAGACTTCACTCTCGAACCTTCCAGTGGGACCTGCTGAGCAAGTGGTCGGGCTCCCACATCCACATGCACAGGTTAATTCGCCTGTCTGTCAAGGCAAGGCAGTCTTTACAGTGGTGGCTACATACGCCAAATCTCCTGGCAGGGAGGATATTCGGGATCCAGAACTGGATCTTGCTGACCACAGATGCCAGCCTCCATGGCTGGGGGGCGGTGGCTGGGGGGCGGTGGTGCAAGAAAGACGTTTCCAGGGCAGGTGGTCCTTCTTGGAGACTCAGCTCCACATAAACATCTTGGAGCTGAGGGCAGTACACTATGCTCTTCTAGAGGCTCACTCCCTCCTGGAACAGCAGGCAATACAAGTCCAGTCAGACAATGCAACGACTGTTGCATATATAAACCGCCAGGGCGGCACGAAGAGCAGAGCGTGCATGAGAGAAGCCTTCAAGATTCTGACGTGGGCAGAGACACATGCGGTGGCAATATCTGCCATCTTTATACCCGGGGTGGACAATTGGGAGGCGGACTTCCTGAGTCGTCACAACCTCCACCCCGGAGAATGGAGTCTGCATCCTCAAGTGTTTGGAAGCATTGTAGATCTGTGGGGGCTCCCACAGATAGATTTAATGGCCTCGAGGACCAACCACAAGGTGGTAAGGTATTGTTCAAGGACAAGAGATCCTCAAGCAGAGGCAACAGATGCTCTGACAGCGGATTGGGCATACGACCTAGTATACATATTCCCGCCCCTCCCACTTTTGGGGAGAGTACTACAGAGGATCAGGCATCAGCGGGTGCAGGCAATCCTAATAGCACCGGATTGGCCCAGGAGAGCATGGTACGCAAGTCTGCAAAACATGCTGATAGAAGACCCGTGGCGGCTGCCTCTAAGAAGAGACCTTCTGGTACAAGGCCCCTTCGTCTTCGTTTGACGGCCTGGAGATTGAGCGGAACATCTTAGCTCAAAAAGGATTTCATTCCTCGGTCATAAACACCATGACCCGGGCCAGAAAGGCAGTGACAGCCGCACACTACCATAAGATCTGGCGTAGATATGTGTCCTGGTGCGAACACATGAGTTTTCCACCAGCAGATTTCAAATTGGACCGTTTCCTGCTTTTTCTGCAGGTGGGCCTTGAAAAGGGACTCCGGCTGGGGTCTTTAAAGGTCCAAATATCGGCTCTTTCTGTATTTTTTCAGAAAAAGTTGGCGGTCTACCCTGAGGTTCAGACTTTTCTACAAGGAGTCTTAAGGATACAGCCTCCGTTTGTGGCGCCAACGGCGCCCTGGGACCTAGATGTGGTCCTAGAGTTTCTGCAGTCAGCCTGGTTTGAACCAGTGGACTCCATAGATTTAAAATACCTCACCTGGAAGACGGTGACACTACTGGCTCTGGCCTCGGCCAGAAGAGTTTCTGAGCTTGGCGCTCTCTCTTGCAAGAGCCCTTACTTGATTTTCCATCAAGACAGGGCGGAACTTAGGACGAGACAGCAGTTCCTGCCAAAAGTGGTCTCGGCGTTCCATATGAACCAGCCGATTGTGGTTCCTTCTTGCTCAGGTCATAAGGATATTCCTGAGTCACTTGATGTGGCTAGAATCCTACAGATCTACGTGAAAAGAACATCAAGGATCCGTTAGACGGAGTGTCTTTTTGTGTTATATGACGCACAAAAGAAGGGATGCCCAGCATCGAAGCAATCAATTGCTAGATGGATTCGTTCTACTATACAGCAATCATATGTGTCAGCACATCTGACTATACCGGCATCTGTGAGAGCGCACTCCACTAGAGCCGTAGGAGCATCCTGGGCGGCTGCTCGGGGTGTGTCAGCTTTGCAGCTATGTAGAGCTGCCACCTGGTCTGGTCAACATACCTTCGTCAAATTCTACAAGTTTGACACTGTGGCCAGTGATGATACCCAGTTTGGGCAGGCGGTGTTGCAACAGGCTCCGCACGTTCCCGCCCTTTCTGGAAGCTTTGGGACCTCCCCAAGGTTATAAGACCTCAGTACCCCATCCTGAATGAAGGTGAAAATAGGATTTTAATACCTACCGGTAAATCCTTTTCACTGAATTCAGATGGGGTACTGAGCGCCCGCCTCAGTGCGGGGCTCTGTTGCACAGGTTACTATCCTGTTGTTACCTTTTTTGCTATTTGCAAAGTCTGGTTTTTTAATAAGTTATAGGTCCATTGACCTGTTAGGAGCAGCTGAGTTTTGGTGACTATAGTGCTCCATAATAAAAAAAAAAAAAAAATACATTTATGTACTAAGTTACACAATGACGGGGTTAACTACGTTTTAGTTGAGAGAGTTGTTGTGTGTGTTGTGGTGTGCTGGCGCAAATCTCACCACGTTTATCCTAATGATTAGTTCCTACCTCACATACGTTATCCTTCCTTCGGGCACAGTTTCTTAACTGGCTAGTAGGGGGATATAGAGGGGAGGAGCCAGCACACCCTGGTTGAAGAAAATGTTATGTGCCTGTCTCCTGTCGGATACCCTCTAATCCCCAAGGTTATAAGACCTCAGTACCCCATCTGAATTCAGTGAAAAGGATTTACCGGTAGGTATTAAAATCCTATTTTTCAGTCAATCAGTGGCCTCCCATATGATTGGATGAGAGAATTCTCTTAGCCAATCAGCATCCAGCCAGTCTTTTCAAAATATTTTTTAAATTCAGCTTCAAACCGCCTGGCAAATGCCGCTACCACCTCCCAGCCCTCTCTCGGACCCGCTGGCTGGACATAGTTGTGTGCCAGAGGTGCTTCACCGCTGACACACACCTAGTATTGGAGCCAACACATCACGGTTGCTAAAAAGCACCTGCAATGTGTCGTTGATGGCTCCGACCCGACAGATTGAACCTGCAGCAGGTTCAGTCTGCAGGGTCCAATCCGATGCACACTGGACCGTGCATCGGTCAGAGGGGATGTCAAACACATGCGATTTGGGTCGATTTCTCAGCCCGATCCGTCAGAATCAGGCAAAATCAGATAATTTATGGGCACCTTAACACTGCGATTTAGATTGCAGTTTAAGCACTCCCCACCTAAATCTAACGCTCTCTGCACATGTTACATCTGCCGCACCTGTAATACCAGCAGATGAACGGCTTTCCCGGTGATGATGTGGGAGCGTCCATCACCGCTCATCGCCAGGCCATACGCAGTGGGTGGCTTTCAGCTCAAAATCGCCCAGTGTGTACGGGCCTTAAGTAAAACAAAAAAATGCTATTTGCTGGTCTGCTGTAAGAGTAAGTGCAGGGGACTCCAGACTTGCGTGTGTCCAGTAAGGATAACGTGGTTCCAAAGCGCATCTCGGAATACTGAAATCTGAAATTTGGTAGCAGCTAGATCCTATTTTTAGGTCAGCAACTAAGGCATGGTAATTAGCATCTTGGTTCCATTGACGAGAAAATGATGGTGCTTTAATTCCTGCATTATGAGAATAATGATCAGCAGTGAGCTTTCCAGCTTTCTCATCTAGATATTTGTGGATGTGGAAACCATAATACTGCTTTGTTTTTACATTTTGTCATGTCTCTAATTACTATAATGTACACAGTTGTGCTTTATTTTATAACAGTCTTTCACCATAAGTTGTATTACAAAGTGATGCTTTTCCCTCTCGCTTGACATCTGTAAATACACTTCCTTTCTTCTTTAATACACAAGGAGAGCGGAATTAAACAGATTCACCATTATTTTCCTGACTGTAGGTAGTGACTAAGCAAACTGGTGTTTACTGAATCGGGTCATCTCTAGCTCTGAAGCGCACTGATTATATGGTGTGAATGATAGGGTGTCTTCACATACAAGGAAACAAAACAGAACACCTGTTTAGAGAAATGAAATACCCTGTACCACGCATGGGATGGGTGCTAAAGGAACAAGGAAGCAATTGTGTAGAGAGAAGAGACAAGTAACGCAAACCAATTACACAAGAACACAGCCAAGCAATTGAACAGAAATTAGGCATATTAATGAGGCATGCAGCATATAGCAATTCACTTGGTGCCTATTGCCTCAGTGATATCGCTAGGGCCAGGGTCCTCCACTCCAATACTCAAGTTCCCCTAAACAGTCATGTCTTTGGGATTTATTAACTCATGCACTGTTGAGATCAATTCTTGCATGGCCAGTAATTACCCCACCTTTTTTTTTTTCACAGAAACAAATCCTGAAAACATGACCTGTTTCAGGTATTTAAGCCTTGAATTTAAAAACCACTGCTCTAGGGTATTGCCTTCATTGGGTATGGTATAACTCAGGCATGTCCAACCTGCGGCCCTCCAGCTGTTGTGAAACTATACATCCCAGAAGGCCTGTCCACAGTTTTGATATTAGGGAATGCTAAAACTATGGCAAGGCATGCTGGGATGTGTAGTTTCACAACAGCTGGAGGGCCGCAGGTTGGACATGCCTGGTATAACTCATCGACAGTAGGGATTACGACAGCCATTTCTCCGACATCTGAAACCTGATGGGGACGAGGGCATTCAAGCCTCTTGCGCTTGCCACGCTGCGTGCTTGGTGGCACCGATTCTAATCTCCCTCCATGGGGGTCGTAGACCTCCATGAGGGGGAAAAAAGGCTGTGTAAGTCGGGATTCCGATGTCGGAGAAACGTCCGTCGGTGAGTCCACCGGCACCTCCCTTCGTTGTGCATCTGTTATTGATGATCTAATATTTTGAGCACAACATTTCTCTGTACATTATTCGTTTATTTTTATAAAGTTGATTTTTTTTATTTTCCTTTTTGGTCAATTATTTGTTTTTTATTATCATTGTTTGCATTTAAATGACATGGTTTCTCTCCTCCTCAGGTCGGATACACCAAGCCATGGTAACCTCTCTAAATGAAGATAGTGAAAGCATCACTGTTGAATGGATTGAAAATGGAGATACAAAAGGAAAAGAGGTAAATTGTGTAATTTGGTTTCTTATTTCACATGTGTATTGAAATAGCCTTCACCCGTATGAATATATTCTAGAGAGGCGCTACCTACCATCTTACATGTGGCACTGAGGATTTCGGGTGCTGGTACCTGTGACCTATTTATTGCACAAGATATTTTTTTTTATTTCTACTTGAATACTATTTGTATTTTGTTCTACCACAAATTAATATACAATTATAAATCCCAGAATAAAGTGACAACATACTCTACATTTGGTTTTCTATGAAAAGCAGGAACAATTCCAGAGACAAATCCTTAAATCTGGGACAGTCTCTTGAAAAACAGATACTTGGCAGCATGTGTGATCCGTCTGTCAGTTCTAATTATTATTTTTTACTAGATGCCCAGGAGTTAGTAGGCCATATTAATAACTTTTTTTTTTATCTCCCCTGTGGAGTAAAATTACTACTCCTAACATATTGGCGAGCCAATTAGCCAGTCACTGGGTTTCTGGGCAAGGGATTACTGTTTGTTTTAGCGCACACCCCATAGGGGTGGCTACAAAGAACAAACAATATTTGCATATGTTATTGCTGCGAAATTTAGCAGCTGCAGTTGGTCTAACTTTGCCCTGAATTGCCTTTGCCCCATTTGATTAGTATTTATAACCAAAGATGATTTTACAAGTATACTGGTTGTTTAACATAAATAGTGTTCCTTCTAGGAACTGTAGCGGGCAGGGCAATTACTAAAAATTGCACATGTCTATAAATTGCATGCGAATTCCGACTTTGTCTAAAAAATTTGCACCGTTACATCTCGCCCATGGTTTGTTATTTGAATCCATTGGAAACATGTTTTACCTCAAATATCCAGTTAACTGAAATTAATTTTTGGACGTTACTATCCGCCAGTGGTCTGGGCACCTAGCTGTTCTGTAAACCAACAGATCGCAATTGCATCCTGCATGCCAAAAAGTCATTAGCCTAGTCATCTCAAAGAGAACTTACCTGTTTCACAGTTCCTGCGAGTATTAAGAGACAATTTGTCTTCTATCACCATGGAACAACAGTTGCTTGAGATGCTACACCACTATTTACAATGCGGTTACTCCAAGCAGGTTCTAGTCTCACCAAAGCTAATCACAGGTTTTAACATGGTAGAATTCAACATACTAGACCAGGACATTTTATCTTCACAAGCACTTTCGATGTAGCAACACACACAAGAAAGAAACTGATGGTGGTCACCATTGGCCAATCGATGACCATTGGCCAATTGAAAGAGCCACCATTATGTGCGTATCATCGCAGTCCAAACCTCAAGGACTTATTGATGCATGTTATGTGCTCGTTGCCGAAGGGGGAGTTACATTGTTGTTGCCATGGGTGGAGTTACGTGCTCATTGCCATGGGGGTTACATTCTGTCAGGTGCTACCTGGAAGTCCAGCAGGACCTCTAGTTTCCATCTCCTCCAAGGTGGCGATCATTTTTGGATGGGCTGCTGTGGACAGATCTATTCTGCGGCACCTGCTCTTGTTCTCCGATGCAGTGGAAGAGGGAGGAGTGGGGGCCGTCAGCGTACCATCTCTCCTCCCGGGCTCCAGGAGCTTGGGCTCCACCGGTGCCACCCTCCCCTATGCCCCTGCTCACACTGCCAAAAGTTTTTGTTTCCCTGTCTGAACCGTGTAATTTTTTTTTAGCACTAGCTAACCTTCCCCTTATAATCAGAGGGTGAAAAAAGTGACCAGCAATCTCTATCTTGAATTACTCCATATTTCCGTGAGGTGAAGTACTGCCACAGACCACTGGAGGCCACTTCACAGCCCAAATTACTCCTTTGTGTGATAAAAGATGTCATAACAAAAATGAAAGCAATTTTGGAAGGGACACTGATCTATTTCAAACCTGCTGGATATGGAGAGGGAGCTGTGAAGAGATATCGGAGGTAGGAGTATATAGGGACAGGGGGTGGAGTGGAGCGTTTGTGGGCTATAAACTGTCGCCGCTCAAAGTAAGAGTAAACTGCAGAAGCTGTCATTTAGATGGACTTTGAACTAGTCACTGACATAAAGTGTGGCATTTTTCGGTTGGCCGCGCTACAGTCAGCTGGATCTGGCACCATGTATATTAATGAAGAACCCGAACTGTGATTTGTTTATGAAATCTTCCTGGTCTGTATCGGCAATCCTGCATGGACATCGGCGAAGATAAATCACCCAGACCATTAACAAGATTGCCCATTGTCTTAATGCGTGGAAGGGGGACTTACACTGTTTAGCCCAAAAGAGAGACTAGCATTGTTTATTTATTTCCCTATTTGGTTGAAGACCTGGTCACGCACCTTTTATCCCGGCAATGGACACGTGAGCATGCAAGACGTTCGCGCATTCACGAGTTCTAGTGCGCCAGCTGCCAGATCTGGTGATGCGCCAGCAACAATGGCCCCTTGTATACATACATACATACATACATACATACATTAGATACATAAATATTTACATAAGCGAGATGGATTTTATTTAATTTGAAGTTTTATTGTGTACCTCTTCAAACTCAACCTATACCCTTATCACCCCCCTCCACCTCACAATAGTTGTAGGATGTAAATCTGTTGAGGAAGAAATACATCTCCTTTGTGTCGCTAGAGATTACTCATATCCTGTACAACAATTAACCACAATAGTCAAAATAGATGAAGATTATTTGGGCAGGGAAGTGGTAGCCTAAATGGACAATTGAGCTGACAGAAAACAGTTTATTTCAGATTTGTTTTCACGCTTTTTATGTTCCCAACACATGGCGCGAGACCGCATGACATAAGTAGTCGCCTGATTAGCGGTAATTTTGATCTGCTTGTTTTGGAAATCGCCTCTGAGTAGTAAATAGCAGGTTGGTCCATGAAGATACTGTCTTGGATGTTATTAAGAAAACAGAAGTTATTGTTGCCGCTCAGTATTTGTCAAGATTCTATGCAATTTATTTGAGAAATAGTGAAGAAACCAAAATAATTACGTTTTGTCGCTTACAGCCAATATTAGTGTGTTGGTGGTGCACCCAGGAGTCAAGATAAGTAAATTGTATTGAGAAGAAAGTAGACTCTGTGTTGGGGCACTCTTAAGTTTTAATAAAAAAAGTTTTGCTTACATTTTTAATAGATAATTTAAAATAAGGTCTCGGTCGATTCACAGATGAGCCGGTATACAGCTAAATAGATAGATATAAATGTGTATGAAACGGGCAGGTTTGTGTGTGATTCACAATTACTTGGATACTCGATCCTGTGAGCCACAATATTCAACCGGCTGTGTTTAATGGCTGTATCATAAAAACTGGTATTTAATTCCAAGCTGTTGGGATCACCAATAGCATCTATTTACTGTAAGCGTAAAGTGAAAATTTGGGGGGTGTAGTGGAACCCTTGAACACAGTATTAGGTTGCCACCAGAGCAGGGATGACCTGTGCATATACCTTATCTAGGGATTGCACCTGGAAGACGATACTGATAACTAACAACGATAACCTACTGAATGATATTGATAACTATATCAACCGCCTCCCGCTCCTACATGCAGTCGTTGACAAAATGGTCAACATTGAGCTGCATTTACAGATGATGGGGGGGGGGGGGGGGGTTGTCTTGTTAAAGATACCTGGGAGCGCACATCGTTAACAATATGGACCCTACACACTAGATTTGTGCAAAAATTTGTTAACAAGATGCTTATCGTGCATATTAACAATATATTGCCCAGTGGGTACCCTGCTTAAGGAAACCCATGAGGGGAGGGGGAATTTTTTCCTCTAAAAGTCCGTACACACTGCGCCATCCCCACCACCGTTGATATCGGCGTCATTGATCAGAAGGGCTAAAATGAGCTATAAATTACAATTTATAGCGCCCATTCTATTCTCTGTGCTGTTGGGGAGAGTTCCCTGCGCTGTTCTGATCATCGAACTGCTACCACCGACTATTGGATTTCTGTTTGTATCTGTCCTGGGGTGTGAGCAGAAATCCAACAAAACTCGGGGGCGGCCATGCTGTTTTAATCCCTAGCGCGGTGCAAACAGCATCGTAACGGGACACATAAGTTATAAAAGGCCGGGACTCGCAACTAAACACCTGTGAGTACTGGCCTTAACACGACTTAGCAGTGCACTGATTAGAATCGACCGCTATGCGTTACAACATAATGTAGGTGTGATGCGCCTTTTCACTTTCCCCCAATCTGTTCTATATATGTTCTATATATTATTGTACTGGGAGAGAGCATGCTTTTATTTGGTCTAATGACTTCATTCAGATTGTTCACGACATTTAATATTAATGCCTCATACTTAGAATAACAGTTTTCGTGAAGATCCCTTTATGTTCAAAATGTCAACAACCGCTAAATGTTGATTTTTTAACAATGTCGACGTGGAAAATGTTGTAACTTTGACTCTATACTTTGTCATAGATGTATAGGAAAAATACAATTACAAAAATTATATTGTTGACATGTTGAATATCAACTCTTGGTCGATGTCAACATTATGAACATGTTGCCACATAGAGGGCCAGATGTATCAAGCTTCAAAAAGTGATAAAATGGAGAGTGGTAAACAAGCAGCCAATCAGCTCCTACCTGTCATGTTACAGGCTTGGTTTGATATGACAGGTAGGAGCTGATTGGCTGGCCGTTTATCACTTTCCGCTTTATCACTTTTTTGAAGCTTGATACATCTGGCCCTCAATGTGACATTTCACTGTCAGCAAAAAATAAAAAAAAAATCCCCATATTTTCAAACCTTGAAGTAATTTGTATAAACCAATACAGAGTTAGGAGTGTTCTGCCTGGCATGGAAGTCCGATGATAGAGCAACAAAAGTGTATACTAAGCTTGTGAGCTGACTTACGTGTAGATTTGTTTGCATAGGCCACTGGGAATGGGTTTTCTTCATACAGTAAGCCTGATTTCACCATAGCCTGGCCACTTCTGCTGCCAGATCTGTAAATACTTAGCCTAGGGGGGAATAGAGGCTGCTCAGAGGACACCAGAGCAGATGTATTGTAATAGCCTTGCAGATGTGAAAGCTGCTTTAGTAAATAACAGTCAGGTCCTGCTGATCTTGCTGCTACACTAGAGGACGTCTGCGCTGATAGGGTATCACTGCACTGCAGCTTTTCACATTCCAGTCACTGTTTTGCCCATTTGCCATTTAAACTTGATTTTTGTATCAAGATCTCTAAATTGTGTGCATTTTAATAATACATTGTAGTTTTATAGTCAAAGATTTGTGGGGAGACTTCTGCTGTGTGGTGTAATTGTTGAGCTTTTTTTGTATGCAGGGCATTGCATGACCACTCAGTAGAATATGCAGCTGTGTAGTAATAGGGTAAGAATGCCCGGTAAAGGCAGAGCTTTTATAATATTGGTCGTTAATCAGATCTGATCGCAGTACAAATTTGTTCTCAAAATGGGCAAAACCATGTGCACTGCAGGTGGGGCAGATGTAACGTGCAGAGAGAGTTACATTTCGGTGGGGTGTGTTGAAACTGAAATCTAAATTGCAGTGTAAAAATAATGCAGCCAGTATTTACCCTGCACAGAAACAAAATAACTCGCACAAATCTAAAGCAGCCCATACACGGTCCTTTTAACGGATCCGTTTGGGACTTAATTAGCACACATCGGATCGGATCCCTAGTGCATGCAGTGTGCATGCAGTGTGCATGCACTGCGATCCGATCCGATGTGTACCTAGTACAAAAAGTATGTGCAGCACATACTTTTTGTACCGTACTATGTGATGCGCGGGAGCGCGCATCGCATAGTACAGAACGGAGCCATACACAACGGACCGTGTATGGGCTCCTTCACTCTGTCTATACATGTTACATCTGCCCCACCTGCAGTGCACATGGTTTTGCCCATTTTGAGAACAAATTTGTACTGCAATTATATCTGAATAAGGGCCATAGTGTTTAGCTCATTCTATAATTGCATGTTGGACACATTACAGACAGGCATGTCCAAACTACGGCCCTCCAGCTGTTGTGAAACTACACATCCCATCATGCCTTGCCACAGTTTTGCTAATAGGAAATGCTAAAACTATGACCAGGCATGCTGGGGTGTGTAGTTTCACAACAGCTGGAGGGCCATAGTTTGGACATGCCTGCATTAAGATGTGTGTGCAGTGGAATTGATTATCCCCCCCCTTCCTTTTAGAGTACACTAAACATGTTTTTTATTATTATTTCTCCAGATTGATTTGGAAAGTATATTTTCACTTAATCCTGACCTGGCTCCCGATGAAGAAATTGAACTGGGCCCTGAGATGCCACCGCCTCCTACCCCTACAACAAAAGTGAACAAGGCTGTAAAGGTGAGTTGCATTTATCTGTATGGATTTTGGAAGTCACATTTCATGTCGTTGTTGGCTTTGTGCAGCAGAGGGGAATCTGCCTGTATACGCACAGAGTAATGTACAGGCAGCTGCTCTGCATCTGGGTAATCCCTGCTCATGTCACCTGGGAATCCCTTCTGGAGGTACAGCCAATCTGGTTGGCAGCTGCTTGTAGATCAGCACCAGTTGTTACGAATATTAAGTAAAAACAATGTATTTGAAAAATGAAAGTTTTTTTTTTTTTTTTTTGCTTTAACGTTTCTGCAATTCAAATCAAAATGGATATTTCTGAGAGACTGCAACAAAACGAAAGCCGTATTGATAATAGAAAAAGCCCAATATAAAACTAAATACCGCATATAAACCATTTAAATGTATCAAGTACAAATCCTTTGACATGGATTTTTTTATTGGTCTTTGTTTTGGGATTTTTTATCCACAAGCTATATAAATATACTGATATTTCAAGGTCTAAAGCATATAGATTGTCCCATATCCAACATTTATAAATATGTGATTGAGGTTAACACATACTTGCCTACCTGACCCTCTCCATGTGGGAGAACATGCTCTGTTCCTGGACTTCCCTGGTAATGTATGATTGCCAGCACCTGTGGTGAAACACCTTTACTTAGCTCCCCACAGGTGCTGGCAATCATACATTACCAGGGAAGTCCAGGAACAGAGCATGTTCTCCCACATGGAGAGGGTCAGGTAGGCAAGTATGTGCTTGAATTCATTTGATGATTTCTGGGCAAATCTACTTTAACATGTAATGTTGACCTTTCTCCCTTCTTCTATTATATTCTTTGGGGTTTCTGCCAGAGACCATGCAGTTAAATTGACATTAGGGATGCCAAATAAAAAAATGCGGATGGGAGCAGTGCGGCATGGAGTTGGGGGTGCAGCAGTGCGGGCTGCGCAGCATGACCTCTGACTACGTCCTGCTGCACCACCGCAGATGGGAACAGCTGGGCAGCGTCTGAGCGGGTACTCCGATGCTGCCGGCATTTCTAATCTCGAAATCTCATGATTAGAAAATCCAATGCCGGGATTCACATCCCTGCAATTGTAGGCCCAAATATCGGGATCCCGATCCCGGAATTGGCCACCCTAATTGAAGTGGAGATATAAGCTTTGTGTGGCAGACGGGTGTGGGGTGATAGAATTGCAGGCTGACACGACACCGCTTTTCTCCGATTTCTTTTATTGCTAAGCATTTTTGTGTCTTACTTTTTATAGAACCGGCGCACGGTAGCTCCGGTCAAGAATGAAACACCTGCAAGGGACAATAGAGGTAAGGCTTGCTGATCTGTGTGCTACGGAGGCCAGTGCCCCGTCTTCTGGAGCTGGATCTTCCCTTCACTTTTACTGCTTTGTAATAAGGGGGTGGATCAGGATTTCTCTTGTAACTCATTCTTTTACAGCTATGTATTAGGAGTTTTTTTTTGCTGCTGTAATACATTATTATTTTTATTAAGCATTTAGCTATACACGCTTTTTCCATGTATCTATTTATGTTGGATCCATAGTTTGACTATACAATGAGTTCTTTTTACAATATTAAATAAATCTGGACTACAATGTTTTTATTTAGTAATGCAGTGAAGTACAGCAATCTTCTATGTAGGTTATAATATACTGAAAATGGTTTGCGGTTGACCTCACAGTCCTGTATTGGCTGTAATCCTAGTCTGCATTGCATTAATGGTTTAATGATGTCCTCTTTCTTTACAGCAGTGGGTTCAGCCCGGCCACGGCCAGTCCAGCCTCCAGAACCGCCGGCCTCTGCACAGCAGAATGGTAGTGTTTCAGATATATCTCCAGATCAGCCTGGAAAAAAGGACTTTGGCCCTCCTTGTATGTAACCTATGTTTAGGATTGCTTCATATTCTATGTGCACATTTACGATTCCACGTTACCATGAGCATTCACCTCTGCAGTCTTACATAGGGGCCACTGAGGCATATGAAGCATCTAGCGTTTTATTAACCATTGTTCGAGGAACACTGTAGCAGTTAGCCAACCTCATTAAGCTGATTTATTTGCATGTAATAGTGGGTTGTCATAGCAGCTGTGGATGTACCTTGCATGCTCTTTGTATAGCCACCAGATATTTGTTAAAATCCTCACCTAGAGGGGGGGAATTCATTTCAACACCATGGACATGATTTTTCTGTTGAGCAATGGAAAATTGTGTCCATCTACAGTACATAGCTGACCTCGCTCTGCATCCCAGAGAGGCACACAAGGAAACATGTGATGTCAGAATTGAGTCCCCAACCCCCCCCCCCCCCCCCCCCCAAATAACGTGTGATGCTTGCATGTGCTTTTGTTTAATGTGGGTTTCCTACTACTACTCAAAAGTTAAGGGTGAATGGAATCGGATACGATACATCATATGAAAAATTACGGCATATGGTTGGTGTATCAAGCCGCCGGGATGTTCAGGACCCCCCCCCCCCCCCTATGGGGAGTTGCTGAGGTATCGCATGCGAGGCTACATGCAGTACATCAATTTAATGTATGGGGGCCTTTGTTTAGAATTCAGTCACAAAGGAACATCACGACCGATGGTATACACCTCCATCTGCATTAGCGCTGTTGAGGCTATGTATTTTGTACCTTTTTAATTGCTGGCAGATCGTTAATTACTAATTGTAGTAGGGGATATATGTACAAATAATCATTTGGGGGCAGATGTAAGGAGGCTGTGAGAGTGAGCAGTCAGCGTCCCTGCTTCCTGTTACTCTTCTTATAACAGGGAGGAGCTTATTCTAGCCTATCATTCCATTCTCCTAACTTTTACTTTTTGTTTTCTTAATGGTGTTAGTCATTTTTCCTCTCATACAGTAATGCTCCAATGTATGTTCTTCCTTCAGTATAATGTTTTGCAAATTGCTCATTGTAACTACTGCAGTTTTTTTCTGAAATAAACCCTTTCTTCTCTCCCCCATGAAAGCTCGGAGGAAATCCAACTGTGTGAAAGAAGTAGAAAAGTTGCAGGAGAAGCGGGAGAGAAGACGGTTACAACAGCAAGAACTGCGAGAGAAGCGAGCGCTGGTGTGTAGTACCCCCCCCCCCTTTTTTTTTACCTAATATATTATTTAAAATGATACACATGTACAGTACAATAAAACATATAATTCAAAAACATAGATACAAGAATGTACCCAAAGTTTACACTGAAATAAGAATACAAAATTAAGGTTTGTAGACTATTCTTGATCATAAGTTTCTTCCACTACTGTGACATGTTTGCGTTTGATGATAGAAACATAGAATTTGACGGCCGATAAGAACCACTTACCCATCTAGTCTGCCCCTTTTTCTAAAAGCAAAATCAAAATTGAATTGAAATCGAACAGTGTTAACTGCCTTAGATCTAGATTCAGTCCCGATTGCCTGGCAAATCTATTTCTGCTCTGATCTGGAAGATTGAAGGCATTCACATGCTGGTAAATGCAGCGTCTACCTTCGTTCCCGCCACTCACCATCCTCCTGCCACCCTCCCTCCTGTTCGATTCCAGCAACCTGCCGACCATCGATATCGAATCGGTATTGACGGCCGCCAGGATCAACCAGTGTGTACGCCCCTTATTGAGCACCTGGACGTTCTGCATATAACTTTGTGTGGTAATAATAGTTTTCTTTTAGAAGACCGTTTGTTGTTGACCCTTTTTTTTGTATTATAATTGTAAGGCTGAACGTTTTGATTACTTTAAATTGTGTACAGTGAACTTCTTTATGTTCTCCTGCATTTATGTTGCTGTTATCTTTCTTGTTGCTTATAGGAAGTTGAAGCCACAACCCCAAACTATGAAATAATGTGTATGATAAAAGATTTCAGGGGAAGTTTGGATTACCGGCCTTTAACTACATCAGATGCCGTAAGTGAGAGCCTCTGCATGCGCCTGTTATGCGTTGTTACCTCACCCTATCTCTGTACCTGTAGTCAGTTACATTTCGAACAGTATTTTTTATTTTTATATTGAAGTTACTGGAAATTGAATAGTTTACATTTCACTTCTCTAAATATATTGGATTTGTCTGTGATTTTAATTGTTTTGGTAATTTGAAAGAAATTTTACTGTACATTTTTAGGGGAGTATTTGCACTTTTAAATTTAAATGTTAAACTTTTTACATTTAATAATGGTTAAATGTTTTTGTAATGTGGGAGCTGCTAATGTCATACCTAAAGACGTACATCCCTTTTGTTTACTACAGATTGATGAGCATCGGATATGTGTATGTGTTAGAAAACGTCCGCTTAATAAGAAAGGTAATGACCATTGTAAATTTAGAGTAATTATTAGTTTTATATAGCCTCTTAACGACATCATCTGGATGCAGATGTGCAGCCTCCTGTGATGGCGGCAGTGCAGTACGTCCTGTAATGCAGCCACTAGAACCCAGCTGACCGAATTTGTGCTGTTGTCCTTGGAACTATTCTTACCTGTAACTATTCTTACTATTTGATTGCAGGGCTTTGGCATTAAGGTTGCCATGGACACCTAGTGATGTCATTGTGACTATTTCCTCTGTAAGGAGCTAGCCATAGTCACACTGGAGAGAAGTGATCCAGGTCTCCACTCGGCAGTTGTAGGGTCACTGGTAAAGGTGATCTAACTGTGCTTAGGAGAGAGATGGATCAGGTCCATTTAACAAAATATAGTAGAATGTTTTTTAAAGGCTAAAATAAATTGTCCTTACCTCCTACCAAAAGCTTTCCTATTCAAATATGTGTGTGATGTCACTGTACAGTGGTGGTCAGATGAAATGGAGAGGGGGGGGGGGGGGGTTGTTTACTAAACATAATGTTAATGAATGACGACTATTAGCTGCAGCCTCTGGTATTACACCATATGGCATAGGCTTAACACAAATATTTCTTGTCATCATTCTGAAATTATAGATTTATTTTTCAATGAACATCTAGTCCATGACTTGAAGCCACAACCCTGTTCTATATCTGATAAGTTCTCTGCGCTGTTTAAATAATTCATATAAACAGTCTAAAATTTGAGTAGACATTTTGGTCTGGTCAGGAGGATGAAGTCAGCATCTTGTTAGGAATGACGAAATGTCAAGCAGTGAATGCCATGCTTTAGTTGGTAGCATTGCTGTGATCTCATGTAGCTAAGAAATTGTAAGTCCTGACCTCATGTCTTCTCTCAAATGCGTGACCGATCACATGGTGGGGGACTCCTGGTCATGGTTTGTAATTGCATCATGTCTTATTTCCTGTTCTCTTGCAATAATGCAGTTCCGCATTCTGCCAAGTTACCCTGATGGTAAAAGAGACGCCAGTATGGTGTGTGGCAATACGGGGCTTGCGGGGACCTTTTGTGTCCAATTTACTTACCTGTCCTGTGTGTTTTGAAGAAGAACAAAAATAAACATTTATTAACCACAGGGTATTCACGAAAGCATAAAAAAAAATCCACCTAGCAGCAGTTCTTTTAGAGTGTGCACAGTCATTCTGCTTAATTGTATTAAAAAAACCTGTAGTGGGTTATTTTGTTTTTGTTTTATTTTTTAATCCTTTTTACAAATTATGACTAAAGCTTGGTACACACTACACAATGGAGATTCTGGTTCACACGCAGCGCTGCATGTGATGTTAACGCCACTCGTCCAGCCGCCCATACATTGTCAGTGATGTCCTCCCTTGTTTGTACTTGTAGGACATTGTTAACGACCTGCAGGACTGCGTAATGTTAACCATATATTGTGTAAACCCTAGTTTGTACGCACCTTTAGGGGGGTATGCAATGTGCCGCCGCTATTTCCGACATGGGAAATAGCGGCAGCTCCCTATTCAATGCTGTCTTTAGCAACAGCATTGATTCGGGATCACGGCAGAACTGGCCCGACTTTAGAAGCTGTCGGGCCCGTTCTCTCGATAACAGCCATGGATTGTCGCGAACCCGGCCGCAGATCACCAATCCATGCCCATTTTCGTGGCCACGTTCCTTTGCGCCGAGCAGCAGGGGGGGCATTGAATCCCATCTGTTCTGCGGTCGATCAGACCGCAAACTGGGCAGGATCACGGCTGTCGGCTGGGATCGACAGCCATGATCCCAGATTGCATACCCCCCTGAATGTTGTAATATCTTTATTTAACATCTTTCAAGTGTTTCTTGTTACCAAGTGTGGTGCTGTATTTTAGATGATATTCTTATATACACTATATTTAAGGGTCATTCACACAGCGCTGTAAATAGGGCAGTTCATAATTGATCCTCTTATAACACGTTACCGCTACGCTCCGTCACACCCCCTGCTGTTCATTGCATGTTCCGGTTTTGGGCTCTGCTTTTTTCATTTTATTCCAGTTTTCCGTGCTTCCAGGCAATTAAGTATGGTTTCATACAATGCACTTAAGTGCTGATATTGGAAAGAGCCAATAGTATTACAATCAACAAAACAAACTGGTCGGTATTTTTGGACAATCCTATGATTTTACATTAAAAAGTGTCATTTCTTTTCCCGTGTTTTTACTTTCCAGAAAACACCATGAAAGACCTTGATGTCATTACAATTCCCAGTAAAGACGTAGTAATGGTGCATGAGCCCAAACAAAAAGTGGACCTTACAAGATATTTAGAAAACCAAACTTTTCGTTTTGACTATGCCTTTGATGAATCCGCGCCAAATGAAATGGTCTACAGGTACGCAAGCCAAGGAATCGGTTTATTTCCAAACAGGGTCTGTTCCATCATGTGCTCTCCTGTTAGCCGATTTACTTTTATTTACTGTGTTAGTAATAAAATGGCCATGCTTCACGTTCTACATCCTTTCTTTTAGAATCCAGGTTCCACCCTAAACACTTTCAATGTTTTAACTGTTACCTCTCCTTTTCGGGCTGGTGAGGGCGGAGGGTGCTGCTGGTGAGGGAGGGAGGTGGGACGTTCTAACTGCTTGTGAGAATTCAAAGCATCAGATGAATTCAGCAGCCACACTGGCTTTAGAAATGCACCCTGTCGGTACTAAGGGCCTGATTCAAACCTGTTGCCTAGGCTGCTTATGTTTTCAGCCTAGCGAACAGTGTGAAACTCTCCAAAGCTGTTCTCTCCCAGGGTATGAACATATTCGTCCATACACGAACCCCGATTGGTAACGAACTGGCCTGAATCATCCCTTACATGTGTTTGACACTGGTTACTAGCGAGCTTGCCGTTTGTCATTTAGTCTAACACAGGCATGTCCAAACTGTGGGCCTCCAGCTGTTGTGGAACCACACACATCCCAGCATGCCTTGCCATAGTTGTAGCATTACCTAATTGAAACTGTGGCAAGGCATGGTGGGACTTGTAGTTTCACAAACAGCTGGAGGGCCATAGTTTGGACATGCCTGGTCTAATGTATCTGATTCCAATCACTCCTCCTAATCAGCCAGTGATCTCCTGCACTGCAATGTCTGTGTTATTGCTGATGACAGCTACGTGCTCTCATTCTGGATTACAGCAATAAAAACAATTACATGTATAAGGTGTGAATTGTAAGGAAGTTCAAAGGTACAGCTGCAAAGTTGTTTGTGTTTTCTCTAATTAGCATTATTACTTTTTTCCAAGGGTATGATTGGTCTGGGCAGGGTGTAGTATGTTTGGGGAGTGTCTGCCTTCATTGAAACACTTAGGTGTGGTGTTATGTCCCCATATAACTTTTTTCTTTCTTGGAAATGGAAAGTGATAAATGAACTTCATGGCTTATCGCAAGGGCCTTTTTATTAGAGCAATGTCCATTTATTATCCATGGTCCTTTCACTCTGATACCCAACTCTGGTACCCCGTGCTCCCGGTTCTTCCTTTTGTACTCCCGTTGTCTTTCACCCTGCATCACCGAAACCCTGTTACCGATGCTTAAACTTGGACAGCAGTGTGAGACCTATTGGGGCCTAAACACGTAGCATTTTCTAAGTGATCTCACTAGATAGCTTTGAAAATGCCCCTACATAAGACATGTCCAAACTATGGCCCTCCAGCTGTTGTGAAACTACAATTCCCATCATGCCTTGCCACAGTTTTGCTATTCGGGAATGCTAAAACTATGACCAGGCATGCTGGGATGTGCAGTTTCACAACAGCTGGAGGGCCACAGTTTGGACATGCCTGCCTTACATCGTTCAGTGTGTTAGGGGCATAGGGCATCGCTACAACCCAAGCGATTATTATCCAGCAGGCTGGATAAATGTATAAGCACCTGGGTCCGGGCCAGTGTTCTCGCGGAAAAACTGGCCCTGACAGAGCGCTCAGCACACAGGGCTGTTTGCTGAGCAATCAAGCGTTGCTCAGAACGCTCATCTCCCTGTATCGCTACGTGTGTAGGGCATAGCACATCGATATAGCCACGGCGATTAATATCCAGCATGCTGGATAAATGTATAATCACCGGGGTCCGGGTCAGTTTTCTCACAGAGAACACTGGCCCTGACCAATCGCTCAGTGGCACTGTGCAGTGCTGTGTGATCTAGCATCGCTCAGAATGCTCCTCTCCCCGTATCGCTACGTGTGTTTAGTAAGGGGCAATGGCCTCTTATCAAATTATATGAAGCCCAACAGATAATGTGCCATTAGGTGGAATTCCAAACTGACCTTTATTGGAAAGCGTTTTGTAGTATACTGTATGCTGGTGTATATAACATCTAATGTTTTCCTTAGATTTACTGCACGGCCTCTTGTAGAAACCATCTTTGAAAGGGGAATGGCCACTTGCTTTGCATATGGACAAACTGGAAGTGGGAAAACTCATGTATGTATTCTTCTCGTTCGCACATTGAGCATATTGTCTGTAATGTCTGTACGATACACTGGACCAGATTCAGACCTACTATCGAGGCTACAATTTCTCTATCTGTGCATGTAACATCTGCCCCACATGCAGTGCAGCATGGTTTTGTCCATCTGCAAATATTGCAGCTATGCTAACAGGGCAGAATCCGGTTCATTGAAAGGATTGTATACATCTGTATACTCTGTCAGTGTGTTCTCTGGAGTCCTTTTATTAGTACATGTCAGAGGAAGTATAATGGGTTCTAGTATTCGTGTAGTTATTGGCCATTTGTAAAACCTCTGTTGTTACAGTCACAATCTGTGAATTATTGCATTTTCCTAGCAAGTATTATAGTACACAATGTGGGTGGGGGGGATTCAATTGTTTTATCAGGCACCCGTTGCAGTGATTCAGTTGTTACTCCAATCAGGCACCCATTAAATTCTGACACATCCCAAAAAAAAAAACCTGACCAAAGACTTTCCCAACCTTTTCACACATTTCGTGTCACTTTGGGAGGCTGCAAGTGAAAACCTGGGAGCCGAATGGCAGTGGAATTGAATAGCTGCCAGGAGCACCCAAAACCACAAGATTCAAGCCGAAAACTGCCCTTTCTTTCAAGATTGTTATTTTACTTGTAGCAATCCGGTTTATATTATTGCCCTCCAGACTCTGCTCACATATTTATGTGGCAAGTTTGGGACACAATTTGGCTTGCAAAGCCACTTACAGAGCATAGGAGTTCTCCGGCGTGTTTTCAGAGTGTGGTTCCCATCCCTGTGTGTAATTTACTACAGAACAGGCTCAGGATGTTCTCCTACTGCATTTACAGCAATGCATTGCCCAGGTCACGGAGTTACACCAATAGGATTTGCTGTATGTCATTTGGGAACACAATGGCTGCATTTTCGATGTTTTTATGTGGTTTATTCCCTTTACAGACCATGGGTGGGGACTTCTCTGGAAAGAATCAAGACTGTTCAAAAGGAATATATGCACTTGCAGGTAGGGTTGGTAGTATTCACAAATAACCTAGAAACATGAATGCATTACTTGCACTAGGAGAGGGACAGATCTGCAAATTGCAGCTGCTTTTTATATAACTTTTTCAATATTATTTCACCATTAGCCTAGAGATTTTACTGCATTTGTTCTGTGTATTTTGTTTCCTTTTTCCATTTCCTGTGGAACATGTCATGTATGTTTGTTGTGTAAAAAAAAAAAAAAGAGGTGAAAGTAAAGGTTAATCCTCCTCTGGGTGGAGATATATATATATATATCTCAGTTTTCATGCAGCATGAGATGTATTTCAAATGCTGAAGAAACCAAATGATGCCTTAGTTCAGTCTTGCTGCATTAGTGCTGTGCACTCATTGGACAGCAATGTGGCCTGGTATTAAATGTGCCGCAAAACCCATCTGCAGGAGTGAGAGGACAAGTGATGAGGGGGGTGGGGGTAGTTGGGGTACACTGAAACTGAATTTGGCACCAAGATTAGTGATCCTGATGCAAGCAGGCCACTTCCACACAGAATTTTAGCACTTTAGTAGAATGTTTATGGGAAGGTGTGCGGTCATAGGGGGTATTCAATCCTGGGACGCATACATAGAGATCCAGAACTGTGATACTGTAAGGAGGGATGATTGGATCCATTGAGAACTGTGAGGGCCAGGCTGGTAGACACACACACACACACACACACACACACACACACACACACACACACACACACGTTTTATATATGTTCCTTTACTAGACATGTAACACTTCTCAGGATTTTTACTGTGTACTTTCCTGAGTTTAGCTGTCTGTATTTCTATGCAAAATGTATTTTGTTTTGTGTTTTAATATGAAATATATATATATATATATCTGTTTTCATGCAGCACGAGATGTATTTCAAATGCTGAAGAAACCAAATTATAAAAAACTAGAACTTCAAGTATATGCTACATTTTTTGAGATCTATAGTGGTAAGGTAAGTGTCCGCACCACACATTGCTTTCTGAGCTTGGACCGTAATTGTGCGCTGTTGTAGATTTGTCCGGTGACTGTAGCAGCAGCGTTCCACTCTTGTGTAAGCACCTGTGCAGGTTCTCGCCTCAGTTTGTTTTTTCTTCAATTCTTTTTATTGAAAGCTATTTTGAAAAGATACACTTATACAGACATCCATATAGTGTATACAGATACAAAATGAACGCACAATGAGGTAACAGTCAATACTTGCGTTAAACTGTATAATATTATATATACAGTATGACTATCTAAGAGTATTATCCATAGCATCCATATACAATGATGATAAAACATTAAGAAGACCTAAACCAATAATACCTCACCTCATAGTTACATGCATTTATATGACCATTGTATACATACAATGCTAGGACCAAGCCCAGTCTACTGTACTTCATGAGCATTTGTGATTTCTTATCTCCTTTCTATGTGGTGGTTACCTCATAAGGTAAACCTCATATCACTGCTTCCAAGTTCAGCGACCAGCTGGTTGCTCTGTAACCTATTGTGAAATTTCCCTGTGACACACAAAGCTTCTGTACATTCAGCGATTCACTTTTTTTAACCACTTGCCGTCCTGCAACCTTTTCTTCAGCCTACCGAGTGTTACAGATTCAACCTCCTTGAGTCCATTATGCCATTTTTGGTTGGAAGGGGCTGTGGATCTTTCCATAATAGCAGCTTTGTATTGTCCCAGTGCTTTGGTGTCTCCCCCCCCCCCCCCCCCCCCCCCCCCCCTCCCTGTATATTGACAGGGATAATAGAGAGTGAGCAGTACAGAGTTTTTGGGGTGCAAGCTTTTATAAGTGGAGATGTTGCCCAAAGCAACCAATCACAGGCTAGATATTACGTTGTAGAAGGTGCCGCGTTCACAAGTAGAGTCTGATTGGTTGCTATAGGCCAGTGGTTCCCATCCTTGGTCTTCAAGCACCACTAACAGTATATGTTTTCTGGGTCTCCACACAGAATCTCAAGTGAAATGATCTGCTCCAACTGTGGATCTTTCAAAATGTCAGCGAGTAATGAGTGCACCTGACACGTGACCTGGAAAACGTGAACTGTGTGGTGTACAGAAAATTAAAATGGCAAACTCCATCCATCTTAGCTTCTACCAAATATTAAGTGCCACATTGGACATTGAGGATAGGATTTACAGCAGTATCCTATTAGTCACGACAATACATCAACATTTTGCTATTTCCCCCAATGTTTCCAATTGGATCGCTTGATAAAAAGCACAAGTTCTCCGGAAAAGACACCGGTTCCGTGACACCTGTGTGTGTTCGACTGCCGCAGCGGAGTGTTCGCTGGAAATGGGGCTGCTTTCAGGGATTTTGTTTAGTCTGCCCACGGTGTGCCTATAACCTGTAATCAGCTATCATGGGTAATGGTGTACCCTATAGATGTTATACTGTAGCATGTTAAGATTTAATTTTGAGTGTTTGCAGTTCTACAATAACTGAAGCCTACTGTTTCAAGGTTTTTGACTTGTTGAACCGGAAAACTAAATTAAGGGTCCTTGAGGATGGCAAACAGCAAGTGCAGGTGGTTGGACTGCAGGAACGAGAGGTCAAATGTGTGGAAGACGTCCTGAAACTCATTGAAATTGGCAACAGCTGTCGGTATGTGTCAGTTCTATTGTCTCTTAAAATATATATATATATATATATATATATATATATATATATATATATATATATTTCTCTTTCAATGGTCCTGGTGACACAGCTTCACATTGGGATGTAGGAGGGTCCGCAGGAGCCAGGCACCTATCCTAAAGCTTTTGGAGGGTAGGCTCCTCCCCTACTGCATCCCAGACTCCTCAGTTCGTGTTAGGTGCCCACTGGAGTGGGTGCTATTCTAAAGGGCTGCTGGAGCAGCCGAAGGAGTAGAGTTAGTTAGGGTTTTTATTATTTTATTAACTTCTACACTAGCTAGGTAGGCACAGTGTGAGGATTCTCAAGTGAATCCTCACACTGCTAGCGCAGCAGGAGCTGACAGAAACGAGTCCTGTCAGCTCACTGTGCACGAGGGAGACGCTGTCTGGCCTCCCTGTGCAGCGCTTACAGCTTCTTTTAAGAAGCTGCCTGGGCTCCGGAGCGCTCTGAAACCGGCTTCACGCTAGGTGGGGATCATGGGGGACAGGCGCTCCGTGATGGCGGCGGCCATTTTCTGCGGAGCTTACACACTGAGCTCCTGATATGAGAGGACAGCAGTGTTGTTACAGGCATGTTCCGAGTGGTCCCCAGCTGAGGGGGAGATACTGGAACGAGGAGATCCTACAATGGGAGCGGCTGTCTGGGGGTAGTTGGCGCCAAAAGTCACAGACCCCGCAGCAGCAGGGACTTGGTCCCTTCCCTCACTCTGTTTTGGCGCCATTCAGAACGCTTGCAGCGGAGCTGAGCTGGCTTACAGATCCTGACAGAGTGATTGGATTTCCTGGGCTTCGCTTTCCCCCATTCGGAAGACTACAGAAAGCTAAGTGACTGAGTACACTGTATATAATGTATGTACATTTAATGCTGTGACTGTGTTATTGAGAACATCATGTCTGAGCAACAGTCTGTGGTTTTGGGGGAGGGAGCCTTTAAA